>NC_045448.1:75042065-75068274 GCF_002776525.5 Piliocolobus tephrosceles | reverse complement strand
GTCTCTACTAAAAAGACAAAAAAATTAGCTGGGTGTGGTGGCGGGCACCTGTAATCCCACCTACTCAGGAGGCTGAGAGAGGAGAATTGCTTGAACCCAGGAGGTAGAGGCTGCGGTGAGCCAAGATCATGCCACTGCACTCCAGCTCAGGTGATGGAGTGAGACTCTGTCAAAAAAAAAAAAAAAAGAATAGAATAAAAATTTTCAGACTGAGGCTGAGTTCAGTGGCTCATGCCTGTAATCCCATCACTTTGAGAGGCCGAGGTGGGCAAAATCACCTGAGGTCAGGAGTTTGAGACCAGCCTGACCAACATGGTGAAACCCCATCTCTACTAAAAATACAAAAAATTAGCCAGGAGTGGTGGTTGGCACCTGTAATCCCAGCCACTTGGGAGGCTGAGGCAGGAGAATTGCTTGAACCCGGGAAGTGGAGGTTGCAGTGAGCCAATGGCACCACTGCACTCTAGCCTGGTTGACAAGAGCAAGGCTCCATCAAAAAAAAAAAAAAAAAAAAAAAATCAGACTGCATGGCACTTAGAATAGGAAGCTTAAATAGAGTAAGTCATGCTTTGTCACCCAGGCTGGAGTGCGGTGGCACAATCGTAGCTCACGGCAGCCTCCATCTCCTGGGCTGAAGCAGTTCTCCCACCTCAGCCTCCCAAGTAGCTGGGATTGTTCTCCCACCGCAGCCTCCCAAGTAGCTGGGATTACAGCATGAGCCACCATGCCTGGCTTAATTTTTTTTTTTTTTTTTGAGATGGAGTCTTGCTCTGTTGCCCAGGCTGGAGTGCACTGGAGCACAATCTTGGCTCACTGCAACCTCCATCTCCTGGGTTCAAGCGATTTCCAGCAAATTTTTGTATTTTCAGTAGAGACAGAGTTTCACCATGTTGGCCAGGCTGGTCAGGAACTCCTGATGTCAAGAAATCCACTGGTCTTGGTCTCCCAAAGTGCTAGGATTACAAGTGTGAGCCACCGTGCTGGGCCCTAATTTTTTTTTTTTTTTTTTTTTTTGAGACGGAGTTTTGCTCTGTCACCCCAGGCTGGAGTGCAATGGTGCCATCTCGGCTAACTGCAACCTCTGCCTCCCAGGTTCAAGCGATTATCCTGCCTCAGCCTCCCAAGTAGCTGGGATTACAGGTGTGCACCACCATGCCCGTCTATTTTTTGTATTTTTAGTAGAGGCAGGGTTTCACCATGTTTGCCAGTCTGGTCTCGAACTCCTGACCTCAGGTGATCCACCCGCCTCAGCCTTCCAAGGTGCTGGGATTACAGGCGTGAGCCACCACACCTGGCCAACTCTAATTTTTAATTTTTTTGTAGATCGGGGGGGGGGCTCTCCTCATCTTGTCCGGGCTGGTCTAGAACCCCTGAACTCAAGCGATTCTCCTGCCTTGGCATCCTAAAGTGCTGTGATTACAGACGTGAGCCACCACACGCAGTTGGAAGTATTCTTTTACGAAACTCGTTTTAAGTCTGTAATCCTGTATATAAGTTGTGTGTGCATGTGTATCTGCACATACTGGGTTGCACTATGGAATTATTTCTTATTGTGGGTTGTAGGAAAATGGTTGAAAGCCACTGCTTTAGACACCTTCACAATGCTCAGCTAGGTAACAAAAGATCTGTAGTCAGTGGCCTGCTGTGTACTTTGCCGGATACATTTCCTATGACCCTCCCACAGCAGCATTACTATACCTTTTCCCTGTCTAAAAGGGTGCTATCTTCGAAGGACTGTTTTTCCCCTCCCCCTTTAAAAAAGAAAGCTAGGAGGAGGCAGTATACTGTTGTAATGAGCCAGACTGCTTGGGGTTGAGATCCTAGCTTTGTTCTTAGATAGCTGTATGACTTTAGACAAATTATTTAATCTCTCAGTGCCAATTTCATTTGTAAAATGAAAATAATAGTACTTTCCTCATTGGACTGTTGAGGAGATTAAATGAATTAATATCTGTAAAGTGCCTAAAACATTGCTGGGAGCATAGTAACTGCTGTTATCTAAGAGGCCTTATTTATTCCTTTTTTATTTTTTTTTTGAGACAGAGTTTCGCTCTTGTCACCCAGGCTGGAGTGCAATGGCACGATCTCGGCTTACTGAAACCTCTGCCTCCTGGGTTCAAGTGATCCTCCTGCCTCAGCCTCACGAGTAGCTGGGATTACAGGCATGCACCACCATGCCCAGCTAATTCTGTATTTTTAGTAGAGACGGGGTTTCTCCATGTTGGTCAGGCTGGTCTCAAACTCTCGACCTCAGGTGATCTGCCCGCCTTGGCCTCCCAAAGTGCTGGGATTACAGGCATGAGCCACTGTGCCCGGCCTAAGAGGCCTTATTCTAAAGTCAAAAGAACAACCTGGATTTGAGTTCCCCAGCTCCAAAATTAACTGGCTGTTATTTTGGGTCAATCTTAACTACTCTTCTCATCTGTAAAAATCGGGGTGGTCTGGCCAGGTGTGTTGGCTCACACCTGTAATCCCAGCACTTTAGGAGGCTGAGGTGGTTGGATCACCTGAGGTCAGGAGTTCGAGACCAGCCTGGCAAACCTGGTGAAACTCCATCTCTACTAAAAAAACAAAAATTAGCTGGGCGTGGTGGTGGGTGCCTGTAATCCCAGCTACTCGGGAGGCTGAGGCAGGAGAATCACTTGAACCCTGGAGGCAGAGGTTGCAGTGAACCGAGATCACGCCATTGCACTCCAGCCTGGGTGACAGAGCAGGACTCCACCTCAAAAAAAAAAAAAAAAAATCAAATTAAAAAAAATGGGCATGGTTGAACATGCACTGAGTGCTGGCATTGTGCTTCTAGATTGTGAACTTGAGGTTGGGGCCATTTTCTCTGAGTCCCCAGCACCTTGCATAATGCAATATAGTGTATACAATAAACATTTGTTGAATTTATAAATATTTAGCATCTACCTTACGCCTATAATTGATTAGTACTGTGATACAAAGATGAATAATGAAACAGGTATGTAGTAAGTGCTACAATAAGGATGTGGACAAATGCAATGGTAGCAAGAAAGACAAAAACAGGACTGACCACTGGGTTTGGTCAGATGATTGTTTAATAAGCAAAAAGTCTACCACCAGTGGAGAGTGGGGCCAGAAGTCAGATTATAGTGAAATATAAGTGGTCGTGTCGCATAAAGCATCAGTATTTTCTTTCCTCCTTTCCTTCCTTATTTCTTTCTTTCCTTTCTTTTTTTGAGACAGAGTTTCACTCTTGTTGCCCAGGCTGGAGTGCAATGGCCGGATCTTGGCTCACTGCAACCTCCGCCTCCCGGATTCAAGCAATTCTCCTGCCTCAGCCTCCCGAGTAGCTGGGATTACAGGCACCCACCACCACACCCGGCTAATTTCTGTATTTTTAGTAGAGATGGGGTTTCACCAAGTGGACCAGGCTAGTGTGGAACTGATGTCAGGTGATCCACCTGCTTCGCCTCCCAAAGTGCTGGGATTGCAGATGTTAGCCTCCGAGCCTGGCCACATCAGTCCTTTTTTTTTTTTTCCGAGACGAAGTCTCGCTCTGTCGCCCAGGTTGGAGTGCAATGGCACAATCTCGGCTCACTGTAACCTCCGCCTTCCGGATTCAAACGATTCTCATGCCTCAGCCCAAGGCTAGATTGGTTTTTCCGAGCCTGTGAACTCCATGGAGTTGCCAGATAAGCGCAGTCCCGGTGGACCAACGCCCAGGACGGACGCTGTAAACTAACCCCAAGCCAAGCCGCAGGCAGTGGTTCCGGACTCGGGGACTTAACCTAACGTGGCGGGGCGGGACTTCCGGCGGGAGGCTGACGCGGAGGCGGAGGCGCAGGCGCGGGCTGGCAGGTGTCGCTGACCGGACGGTGGTCGCTGGGGCGAGCAGCTGGAGCCGGAGAGGCAAGGCAGGACCCCGGCTCCACTGCCGCCTCTCTGAGCTCTCGCGACGCGGACCTCAGTGCCAGGATGGCTCGGGGCGAGCGGCGGCGCCGCGCAGTGCCGGCAGAGGGAGTGCGGACAGTCGAGAGGGCGGCTCGGGGAGGCCCCGGGCGACGGGACGGCCGGGGCGGCGGGCCGCGTAGCACGGCTGGAGGAGTGGCTCTGGCCGTCGTGGTCCTGTCTTTGGCCCTGGGCATGTCGGGTCGCTGGGTGCTGGCGTGGCACCGTGCGCGGCGGGCGGTCACGCTGCACTCCGCGCCTCCTGTGTTGCCTGCCGACTCCTCCAGCCCCGCCGTGGCCCCGGACCTCTTCTGGGGAACCTACCGCCCTCACGTCTACTTCGGCATGAAGACCCGCAGCCCGAAGCCACTCCTCACCGGTAACCGGGCCCCAGGGCGGGCAGGCAGGCGGACTCCTAATCTGGGCGCCCCAGCTTGAAGCCAGATCAAGGGTGGGGAGGAATGGATCAGGAGAGTTATGAAGAGGGATGACCCAGAGACCCGGAGGGACAGGTCCCCTGCTCTTTGACTTACGTGGCCATTCTACCCCCAGGACTGATGTGGGCGCAGCAGGGCACCACCCCGGGGACTCCTAAGCTCAGGCACACGTGTGAGCAGGGGGACGGTGTGGGTCCCTATGGCTGGGAGTTCCACGACGGCCTCTCCTTCGGGCGGCAGCACATCCAGGATGGGGCCTTAAGGCTCACCACTGAGTTCGTCAAGAGGCCTGGGGGTCAGCACGGAGGGGACTGGAGCTGGAGAGTGACTGTAGAGCCTCAGGTCAGGGCCTCAGGACACCCTTTTCTCAGCCCAGACCCCCTCTATCCTTCCCTTGCTGCCAGCAAATGCAGCATGAAGTGGGCTCTGGCTGCCTGGCTTAAATCCTGCCTTAAACAACTGCCTCTATGAGCATCTCTAAGCCTTGATTTCCTTGCTTGTAAAATGTAAAATGTAGATAATAATAGCACCTAACTCACAGGACTGTAAGAATTAAATGAAAAAGAGGCTGGGCGCGGTGGCTCACGCCTGTAATCCCAGTACTCTGGGAGGCTGAGGCTGTCAGATCACCTGAGGTCGGGAGTTCCAGACCAGCCTGGCCAACATGGAGAAACCCCGTCTCTACTAAAAATACAAAATTAGCCGGGCATGGTGGCGCATGCCTGTAATCCAAGCTACTCGGGAGGCTGAGGCACGAGAATTGCTTGAACCCGGGAGGTGGAGGTTGCACTGAGCCAAGATCGTGCCATTTTACTCCAGCCTGGGCAACAAGAGCGAAACTGTGTCTCAAAAAAAAAAAAAAAAAAAAAAAAAGAAGAAGAATTAAATGAAATAAACTGTGTAGAGTTCTTAGTGTAGGACATAGTACAAAAGTATACTGTTATCTTCCAGGGCACCCAGTGCAAGGCTCTTTATCTCATCCCACTTGGGTGTACCTGGTTACCCTCAGTGACCCTCAGTACTGCCACATGTATGTTGTTTACATTACCCCTGCCTACTGTTCCTTTCCCTCACTAAGGCTGATTCTCAAGAGAGAATGCCAGTCTAACACTGTTCTTTTCTGTCCTCCTTGGTCACTTAGGCCTCAGGTACCTCTGCCATCCCTTTGGTCTCCCTGTTCTTCTATGTGGTGACAGATAGCAATGAAGTCCTAATACCAGAGGTTGGGTCCAAAGGGCAGTTGAAGTTCATCAGTGGGCACACCAGTGAACTTGGTGACTTCCGTTTTACACTTCTGCCACCAACTAGTCCAGGGGATACAGCCCCCAAGTATGGCAGGTAATTGGGGGAAGAGAATGTTCAGGGATGGAAGGGGTGGTTATTCCCATTTTCACTAGTCTCCATGTCCCCTGCCTGACACCTCCCAACCTGACTCCTGAACATTTCGTATTTCTCTTTATAGTGCCCACTGCCTTCTCTTGAATAATATTTCCTATTTATCTTCTCCCCTTCAAGCTACAATGTCTTCTGGACCTCCAACCCAGGACTGCCCCTGCTGACAGAGATGGTAAAGAGTCGCCTAAATAGCTGGTTTCAGCATCGGCCCCCAGGGGCCTCCCCTGAACGCTACCTCGGCTTGCCAGGATCTCTGAAGTGGGAGGACAGAGGCCCAAGTGGGCAAGGGCAGGGGCAGTTCTTGATACAGCAGGTGACCCTGAAAGTTCCCTTTTCCTTAGAGTTTGTGTTTGAATCGGGCAGTGCCCAGGCAGGAGGAAATCAAGTCCTACCAAGACTGGCAGGCAGTCTACTGACCCATGCCCTGGAGAGCCATGCTGAAGCCTTTAGAGAGCGCTTTGAGAAGACCTTCCAGCTGAAGGAGAAGGGCCTGAGCCCTGGCGAGCAGGCTTTGGGTCAGGCTGCCCTCAGCAGCCTCCTTGGTGGAATTGGCTACTTCTATGGACAAGGACTGGTATTGCCAGACATGGGGGTGGAAGGGTCTGAGCAGAAGGTGGACCCAGCCCTCTTTCCACCCCTACCTCTTTTTACAGCGGTGCCTTCCCGGTCATTCTTCCCACGAGGCTTCCTTTGGGATGAGGGCTTTCACCAGCTGGTGGTTCAGCGGTGGGATCCCTCCCTCACCCGGGAAGCCCTGGGCCACTGGCTGGGGCTGCTAAATGCTGATGGCTGGATTGGGAGGGAGCAGATACTGGGGGATGAGGCCCGAGCCCGGGTACCTCCAGAATTCCTAGTGCAACGAGCAGTCCATGCCAACCCCCCAACCCTACTTTTGCCTGTAGCCCATATGCTAGAGGTTGGTGACCCTGACGACTTGGCCTTCCTCCGAAAGGCCTTCCCCCGCCTGCATGCCTGGTTCTCCTGGCTTCATCAGAGCCAGGCAGGCCCAGTTCCACTATCTTACCGCTGGCGGGGACGGGACCCTGCCTTACCAACCTTACTGAACCCCAAGACCCTACCCTCTGGGCTGGATGACTACCCCCGGGCTTCACACCCTTCAGTCACCGAACGGCACCTGGACCTGCGATGTTGGGTGGCACTGGGTGCCCGTGTGCTGACGCGGCTGGCAGAGTATCTGGGCGAGGCTGAGGTGGCTGCTGAGCTGGGCCCACTGGCTGCCTCACTGGAGGCAGCAGAGAGCCTGGATGAGCTGCACTGGGCCCCAGAGCTAGGCGTCTTTGCAGACTTCGGGAACCACACAAAAGCAGTACAGCTGAAGCCCAGGCCCCCTCAGGGGCTGGTTCGGGTGGTGGGCCGGCCCCAACCTCGACTGCAGTATGTAGATGCCCTTGGCTATGTCAGTCTTTTTCCCTTGCTGCTGCGACTGCTGGACCCCAACTCATCCCGCCTTGGGCCCCTGCTGGACATTCTAGCTGACAGCCGCCATCTCTGGAGCCCCTTTGGTTTACGCTCCCTTGCAGCCTCCAGCTCCTTTTATGGCCAGCGCAATTCAGAGCATGATCCCCCCTACTGGCGGGGTGCTGTGTGGCTCAATGTCAACTACCTGGCTTTGGGAGCACTCCACCACTATGGGCATCTGGAGGGTCCTCACCAGGCTCGGGCTGCCAAACTCCACAGTGAGCTCCGTGCCAATGTGGTAGGCAATGTATGGCGCCAGTACCAGGCTACAGGCTTTCTCTGGGAGCAGTATAGTGACCGAGACGGGCGAGGCATGGGCTGCCGCCCTTTCCACGGCTGGACCAGCCTTGTCTTACTGGCCATGGCTGAAGACTACTGAAGGGAGGGAGAGGAGGGGAGCCAGGCCACTCATGCCACTCTGGCTCTAGAGGGACAAAGGCTTCTGGCTTCTGCCCCCAGTCCCTTGGATACCAGTAATTCAAACCTTCCTCATTTCATCTCAGGTGTCTCCTTACTGTCATCCCACATAGCCCTGGGGTGAATGTGAATTCAGAGCCTATTTTTCTAAATAAATTGGAAAAAACATTTTGAACTCTATTGCTTTTGCCAGATTTGCCTCACCAAGAGGCCTTAGGTCAGTCCAGGCCTCAGGATTGTCTGCTGTCCTCAGGGAAGGTGGGGTCAAGTGGCCATAACCTGTCCCCTTCAAACCCAGTCAGGTCAAGTGCAATGCAGTGAGTTGAGCTTTAGTCCACCCAAATCCACAAGTGGCTGGTTCAAATCTCTTTAATGAGATCAAAGGCTCCTGTGTATATGTCTTGATGTCTTGTGGGGGTAAAGCTAGCACAGTCCCCCAAATACTGCCCCTCTCCTCAGGGCTCCAGCCCTTTCAGGCAGATTCTAGGTAGGCAGGAAGGGGCCAAAGGGAATGCAAGGAGGTGGGACTAGGGCTGTTTCTGGTGGGCAAGTAACCCACCCACCCACCCTCTCAGAACTACTTATGGGATGTCCCCTTCACTGGAGGACAGCCCCATGGGAGAGACCTGCAGTACAGAATCTGGGGGCAGTGCACAAGGGGAATAGTCCTCCAGATCTGGCAGGGTGGCACTAGCCCTCACCTCCTTGACTGGCTCACCCTCACCGGAGGCAGGACAAGGGCAGAGCTCAATACCGGAGTCACCAGTTAAACGGCGATAGCGACAGGAGGGGGGTGTGGGGGCAGGGCTCACCCCTGCCCCAGGCTCACCCTCCTGATGAGGGGGGGCACTCTGGTGGGAGGAAACACCTTCCACATTTGTTCCTTCGAAGTGGGCAGGGCAGCTGGATGAGGAGGAACACCAGGTTTGTTCGCTGGAAGCAGTCAAGGGGAGGCCTGGGGCCACAGTATAAGCGGGGGGTGGTGTGCCTGGGCGGTGAACCACATCCTCGTAGGCTGGGGGCTTGAAGGTGCTGAGGAGGCCTGCAAGGGAGAAAATTGGCATAATTGGTTGAAGGCAACCAGGTATAGGGTGCTAGTTTTTATATTAGGGAAAAATACTTTGAAATGTGTAGAAAAGGGAATGTCAGATGATTTGGGGTCCTGGTTTGGGGAGGGCCACTGGTAGTTGACCCAGAGCATCAAGTCACTCACGAAGGTCAAGCAGTGAACCAGTAGGGAAAGGACCAGCCCCATGGCATGCCCCATGGTAGGCCAACAAGTTGATTTCACGCTGCCGCTGCTGTTGTTGCAGCCGGAGTTTAGCTCGTCGGTGGCGGAAGGCGCAACAGCAGCTAAAGAGGATGAGGACAGTCCAGAGCAGCCAGAACCCTGCAAGAGGCAAGGAGGGAGCAACTCAGGCATCTTTCATGCAGAGAAGGGCCCTGAAGGCCGAAATTCTGAGGTCCAAGGGAGGGTGGGCACAGGGACTTGGAAACAGCCTTCTTGGAGACTTACACCAGAGCTCATAGTAGTAGGTGCAGCAGCCAGTCTCCCCACAGCAGTGACCACTCTCACAGAGGTAGGGCTGGTTGTTCACTCCTGGGCACAGCTCTCGAAGCTGGGGGCAAGGAGGCACTTAGAACTAAGGGGGATTCCAGCGCAGGGCACTGTCCACCCCCACCTCTTGCATGCACATACACAATCCCACCCTGTGAACCAAGTTCAGCTTGGAGAGATGGGGGAAGTGGAGGATGCTGAGAGGAGTGTTGAAATATCTGAAGGGCTGTCAACGTGGAAGAGGATTTGGAATAGCAAGAATCAGTCTAGAGAACAAGACAAAAGTTTGGACATACAAAGAGGGAGATTTCAGGTCTGCATATATGAGACTTCCTTCACACTCAAGCCTCACCCTCCCCAACCCCCCTACCCCCATCCCCCCGGTGCTTTCTGTTAAGGGAGTGTTTTGGCAGAAGCCAGAAGACAGTCTGAGATAATCTTAGTCTCAGACAACGGGCAAGGGAAGGTCATTTCCAAAGCAAGTTGCTTTCATTATCCTGCGCGGTTCACTACCCCCACCCCCAACTGGATCTTTCCACCCCTGGGCCTCAGGCTCCCTAGGACAGAGGAGGGGCAGTGTGAGACCCAGAGCAGTGCTCCCAACCAGATGGGAAGCTGTGGATGATAAAGGATGGCATCCAGGGCGCAAGTCTGGGTTCCAGCTCTTCTCCAAATTGCTCCCTCAAGAGAAGACGCTGCCGGACTCTGTTGTGACAACAGGCACACAGAAAAAGATCACAAATAACTGTTGCAAGACAGAGGGAGCCTCCCTGGGGCCTGCCTCACTATGCCTCTGGTCACTGGAGAGCCACCGCAAGCTTCCACTGCAGCCATGGGATGGGGTCTATGAGGCTACAGGAAAAGTCTGCTGCATCTACGTTACAAAGTTTAGACAAAGAGTGGGACATATTTAGGAACTTCACAGTACCTTTGGCTCCGTGAGTTCCTCCCCCACCCCCAAAAGGAAGGGACAAGGAAAGGGGAAAGACAAATGGCTGTCGTGACAGGCTTTGGAGCTGTTGGGATACCTGCTGCTGCGATGCCCGAAGTGCCCCCCAGGCCTCCTCGCTGCCGTTCCCGCTGCTGGCCCGAGCCATGCCTCCACCTACAGCCCCCTGAGGACCACAGCCTCCTTTACCGCCAGCCGCCCCGCCCCTGCCACCTCTGCTGCCACCGCCATGGTCCCTGCCCGGCCCATCTTCGCTGCCGCCACCATCACTACGCGGCCTAAGCTTCCATCCGGGGAGAACTCCACCAACTAGGACTCAGATTGCTCTGCCCTACCAATCAGCATCGTCCCTTGACGGACAGGCCAATAGGAACAGATAAGAGGTTTCTCCCTGTGACCAATCCACAGCAGCGCCTTCACCGCTCTCCCAGACAACAAGAGCTTGTACAGACAAAGAGTAGGGGAAGGTTCGACCCACGGCCCTGACTGACAGCGGCAATAGCCAATACAGACAGCAGAACAGGCTCTGGCATATCAACCAACGAACAGCCGCCCCGAAGACCAAGGTTACCGCTGATTGGCTTGCGCCATGTCTTCAGAATGACGCCAAATGCCGGAGACCGCCAGGTAATCCCGCCTGTAAGAGGTGGGGTCCCAAAAGTCGGTCCGACTCTGGGCGCAAACCAGCCCGGTTTCTTGCGGTGCTTTCCAAGCCCCAGGCATCGACGCAAGCTCCGACAGGGGCAAAATATGTGTATACCGGAGACTGGTCTGCCCACAACATCCCACTCCCCCAGTTCTGTACAAGCCAAAGCACCGGATGAAATTTAATAGGGTGGGGAAGACACTCAAGAGCGGGCATTGGACAGGGCGCAGAGTCCAGGTTAGGTAAGGGCCTTACGTAGCCAAAAGGGGGGATCCAGGGCCCTCGGGCCCCCCCAGCCGCATCTGCAGGTTGATGCGGTAGCACTGAAGACTGCAGAGTGCCTGGCCGGTGCGAGAGCAAGCGTAGCGGCGCGGATGGGGACAGCCGGGGACAGAGCAGCGCGGAGGCGGGCCTGAGGGAGATGGCCGCTGAGACACCGCCGTGGGGGCGGGCACGCCAGGTGGGAAGGAAAGGGTGGAACCCTGTGCTCCGCTGCAGTAGCGCACCATGGGAGCCGGAGCCGCAGCCCGCCCTCCCCGCCGCTCGCCCCGTGCGGCTCCCCGGCCTCCCCGCCCGCTGGTCGCCGCAGTCTTGGTGAGGCGCTCGATAGTCTGGTTCTTGTGCTCTTCTGCCCGCCGCGCCGCCTGGAGCCGCCGCTTACGCGCCCGCTCCTCGCGCTTCAGCAGCATCTCCTCTGTGAGGGCAGGAGCTGGACAGCCCTCAGCCACAGGCAGCGGCAGCATCGGGGAAGGCTGACTCCGCGCCTTCTGGAGCAGAGCTCGCTAGGGAGAGACAGAGACGGGGTGCTGTCTGAAAATGGAGGAGGATGGAGAGGCGAGGTCGGCCAGATCGGGGGAGGGGAAAGAAGGGACATGGAAGGCAGGGTCCTGAGCAGCGCAGGCCTTGGGAGAAGGGATATTAATTAATAAGCACCCTCTCCAGGACACCTTCCATAGGTTCCTCTTCATAAATACTGCCTCATCCCAGATCTCCTGACATTCAGCTTTAGGTCCTTAACTCTCAAGGGGAGAAGCATCAATAATGTTGCCTGCCTGACCTGTGCACCAAAACTGTACCAGCTTTCCCAGAGATCCGTTGTTTCTAATCTTATCTCAGTAGAGAGTATCAGTTGGATAACTGCTGAAGCCAAAATCCCAGGCTTAGCCTTGATATATTTTCTCTCCATTCCCCTCCCCAAAAGTATCTACTTCCAAACTATAGCCATATTTCATATGATTTTCTCCATCTCCACCACTTTGGTCTTGGTTAAAGCAACCACTGCCTCTCGGCTGATTACTTCAACAGCTTCCTAGTTGGTCTCCATACTTCTATCTCTTGTCTCCACGGAGATTCATTCTCCACAAGGATGCCAGAGTAATCTATTGAAATGTAAACCAAGTATGTCACTTCTCTGCGTACAGCCCTTCAGTGGCTTGTCCAGTTTTTCTTCTCCTTTACTCTGCTAGACGTGTTCCAGTCTCAAGGTCTATGCGCCTGCTGGTCTCTGCTGGAAAAGCTCCTCTGGTATTGCAAATGTTATCTCTTCAGAGAAGCCTTCTCTAACTACCCTAATGTCTCTCTTCTGTCATTTTCTGTTTGTTTGTTTACGCCATTTCTATTTCATCACCCTATTCTGTCATAAACCATATAGCTTTTTGAAATTATTTATTGACTTATTTACTTCCCAGCCCCTCAACACACACACTAGAATACTAGCTCCAGGAGAACAGAAACTTTGTCTGTCTTTTCTCCACTATCAATATCCCCACTGCCACGCAAAGTGCTTGGGTCGTGGAGAGTTCTCAATACTGTATACTTTGGTGAGTGAATAAACAATGAGCCAACATACCTGTCGAGCAGTAAGCAGCCTCTCATTGATCTCCTTCTTCAGGTCTCCATTATCATCCAGCTCCCCCTTCTCCAGGGCATCCAGCCACCTCTGTTCCTCCTCTTCCTCTTGACCCCCTAACCCTCCTGATAGGTCCCGAAGTGGAGAGGGAGAGAGATTACTGTCTTCATCTGGGAAGGAAGTTGGGGAAAGAAAAATAGAATTGTTCAGATGGTGCACTCCAATTTGGCTGAGTTAATACTGGGATATGGAAAATCCTAACCCATTTCAGAACCAACCTTCTTTCCTTAGGCGGGTATAGTAAGAAACCCAGTTTCCCCACCTCCAGATCCTTCTCACCCAGCCAGGCACGGTACTGCTCAAGGGGGACTCCTTCCATAGGTTCCTCTTCATTATCCACAACCATAAGGGGAGAGGGTGAGCGAGGCCCCTCTGGGATCACAGTGAAGGTAGGAACACTGCAGAGAAGCAACACTACTCTTTAAAATGAGCAAGCGTCTCCTCCTCCTACGCAGTAGCTCCACCCAACTTTCCCCACCCTCTTAGACTCTTGCTGCCTAAACCTGGACCCTGAAGTCACAGTGTCCATTCGGTCTTCTAGAAAGCCCAGTCGGCTTCTAACTACTTTCTCTGATCCTAAAGTTCCCCTTATAAAACTTTGACCCTCTTGGCCTCACCTCTTGGTCCCCAGGACTTGTCCCCCAAGCTTGATTTTGAGTTTGAGCTGGGGCTTGGCAGGGGACGGCTGCGTGGGCCCGGCGTCTTCTTCCTGATGGTGTTTCTTCTTGTGTTTCTTCTTGTGCTTCTTGTGTTTTTTCTTGTGCACTCCATGGCCATGGGCACCCGCCAGGCTCAACTCCAGGGCTTCTCCTGCGGAAAGAACGCCTGTCGACAGTGTTCGGCCGGAGGGTGGCAGGGGAAGCCCTGAATAACCTAAGCCCCTACCGATCCCACCCTTTCCGCAGTACGCTCTGTTACCATAACAACAGCACCGCCTTTCTCCTTCCCACCTGTGGCCGAAGTACCCTGGACTCTCCGAGGAGAAAGAACGGGAATTCTTTTCCTACACGTCCTAAATTGCTTGATCTATTCGCGCTTACCCGGCTCAGGGGCCTCCATAGCCCCAGAGGTGCTCCCACGCCGCCACAGCTTACTCATGAGGTCCTGCAAGGAAAGGGGACTAGAAATGGTTGGGACACACGCAGACATACCTTTTCCGCCCCGCGGAAAAACTGGAGCCAGCAAAATAACCAGTTACTTCCCGTTCGTAGCAACCATCCTTGTGCGGGGCACGCTTCGCGTCCAAAATCGTCCCTGAGAAACAAGAATCCTTCCAACTAACGTTCCGGTCCCTCTGAGGTCGGGACCGCCCAGATGGGCAGGGCTTTCCCCTGGCTCCGCCTCCCCACACTAGATTTCAGAGCTCAACGCGGGTGAGTCAATTATTGAACTCGAGTTTGGTGAATGTATACGCCAGACCAAGTGCGGGAAGCTAGTCTAAGTGGATGCAAAGATGAATATGAACACCGCCCCTGTCCTTGAGGAACTCACAGTTGGGTGGAGGAATACATAAACTATACTGATGACAAAATGGCCGAAATGCTTAAACAGCACGAGTGCCCTAAGACCAGAGCAAAGCAAATGCTCTTAGGTATTTCAATTTTCTTTTTTTTTTTTTTTTTTTTTTTTGAGACGGAGTCTCGCTCTGTCGCCCAGGCTGGAGTGCAGTGGCCGGATCTCAGCTCACTGCAAGTTCCGCCTCCCGGGTTTAAGCCATTCTCCTGCCTCAGCCTCCCAAGTAGCTGGGACTACAGGCGCCCGCCACCTCGCCCGGCTAGTTTTTTGTATTTTTTAGTAGAGACAGGGTTTCACCATGTTAGCCAGGATGGTCTCGATCTCCTGACCTCGTGATCCGCCCGTCTCGGCCTCCCAAAGTGCTGGGATTACAGGCTTGAGCCACCGCGCCCGGCCTCAATTTTCATAAGTAGAGGAATAAATAAATGAATTACGGTGCAGCTGTACAATGTGGAACACCATATTGCTAAGAAAAGTTGAGTGATAAGTAATTAATGAGATTGACACAGAATTTTAGCAATCTGAGTGTCCTAATGAACTTGGTATATCCATACAGTGGGATGTGAAGTAGCTTGGAAAAGAAATGAGGCGCTCCAGAAGGCTACCTAGGAAATTGGTAAGAGTCATTTGCTGATGAGCAGATGGAGAACAAGGGTGGATGGCTACCTATTTTTTATTATTATACCCTTTTGCGCCTTTTGAATTTTGTATAAAACGTGTATATTTTACCTCATTTTTAAAAAGATATAAAAGCAGGTAGGTTTGTATGTGTTGATACATGAAATAAGAAAAGTGAATTCCCCCATTCTGGCTAATATGGTGAAACCACGTCTCTACTAAAAACACACACAAAAAAAATTAGCTGGCTTGGTGGCATGCGCCTGTAGTCCCAGCTACTCTGGAGGCTGAGGCAGGACAATCGCTTGAACCCAGGAGGTGGAGGTTGCAGTGAGCCGATATCGTGCCACTGCACGCCAGCCTGGTGGACAAAGCGAGACTCTGTCTCAAAAAAAGAAGAAAAAAAAAAGAGAAGAGAAAAGAAAAGTAAATTTCAGGATTATGTGATCTGATTTTTAAAAGCATAATATACTAGCAAATACATAGAAAAAAATGAGGAATGTATACCTGTTAATATTGGTTAACTGTAGAAGTTGGGGTTGAGGAACTTTCACTATCTAGATCTGTAATGTATTTTCTTACAGCCAATATATATCACGTTTATAATTGGAAAAAAACACCTATATACATATATCTAAATATATATGAGTGTCTGAGCAAGGTAACAGCAGTGAAAAAAGAAAGAACTCATTCCTCTTGTCTCTTACATTTTAGTGATAACATTATCAAGAATCAATGAGCAATTATATTGGGGGAATCCAGGATGAAGTCATGTAGTATGTGATTATGAAAAGGGATTTTGGAGTCAGACAAGCCTATTATCAAATCCCAGTTTCACCATTTATTAGCTATGCAACCTTGAGCTTAAAATTATTTAAGCTCTCTGACCCTCAGAATCCAACTCTATAAGATGGAATACAGTAGGATCCACCCCATGAGGGCTCTTTCAAGGAATAGAGGAAATCAAGAACGCACGATACCTAGGGTGTCAGCAGGCACAGGCACATAGTAGATGCTTCAGTAAGCAAATAATAATAAGTGATTTATAGGTTTCTAGTCCAAGTATTTAGTGGGAAGATGGTATTTTCAGTAAGGAAGAGAACATAGGAAGAGAAGCAAGTTAAGAAGGGAATTATTTAGTTTTGCCCAAGGTGAATTTGAAGTGCCTGTGGGAATGCCTGGGTGGAGGTGGAATAGCTGAGAGAAGCCAAGGTTGAAAGTATGAGTGGGGATGTCATCAGCGTAATACTGGAGGTCCCCAAGTGATGGAAGCATATGAGACACCCAGAAAGAGGAAGCAGATAAGAGGAAAAGAACTAGGAACAGAAACAAGTGAGCACCTGTCCTGCACAGCCGAGCAGAGGGGCCAGACAGGGTTGAGAAGGTCAGGAGAGGCAGAAAGTATCAAGGGACTAAGGCTGTAGTTAGCTGGGTACAGTCCTTCAGAGGGCAGGCTGAGCTCCAAGAAGAGAATGGCTTTTATCATGGTGTGAAGGCAATACTCTTATCACCAGGAGTTACAGTGAGGGATCACTTGCAATTCGTATTTGTAGAATACATTCGAGTTTATAACCTGCCTTTATATTCCTTCTCTCCCTTGGCCCCCACAGCATCTCCATAAGGAAGATACCATTGTTTTCATCTTATAAATGAGGAAACTGAGGCTTAGAAAAAGAAATGTTTTTGCCAAAGTCACAAAGTTAGGGAGTGGCAGAGCCAGACTCAAACAGAGGCTTCCTGACACCTGGCCCAGTGGTGTTTCCTGTGCATCATGATGCCCAGTAGGGAGGAAGTGGCAACAGTAAGTGACAACTGGCTTCATTATTTTGTTTGTTTTTAGTTTTGCTTTGTTTAGAGTGAGAGAGATTTGAGCATGTTTATAGGCTGAGAGGCACTCTTCTTCTGAAAGACTTCTTAGTCTTATTTTAAACAATTATTTTGAAATAACTTCAAACAGAAAAATTGCAAGATGAATACAAATAACTTTCTCTAATAATGTTTTTGTTTTATTTTGTTTTGTTTTTGAGACAGGGTCTAGCTCTGTCTCCCAGGCTGGAATGCAGTGGTGCAAACATGGCTTACTGCAGCCTCAAACTCCCAGGCTTGAGTGATCTTCCCACCTCAGCCTCCCAAGTAGTTGGGACTACAGGTACACACCACCATGCTCAGCTAATTCTTCTTCTTCTTTTTTTTTTGTAGGGACAAGGTTTGGCCATATTGTCCAGGCTGGTCTCAGACTCCTGAGCTCAAGCGATCCTCCTGCCTCAGCCTCCCAAACTGCTGGGATTACAGGTGTGAGCCACAGTGCCTGGCCAAAACTTTCTTATCTCCTTAAACATTCCACGTGTTTCAGGTTAACATGGAATGCCCAACATGGTTGGGGGGTGGGGCACATTCTGAAATTGTTAACATTTATCTGTGTTTATGCCCATTATCATTGTAAATGAAAAGTCAAACTCTAAAATATTTGAAGAGATTTATTCAGAGCTAAATATGAGTGACCAATGGCCCTTGACACACCCCTCAAGAGATCCTGAGAACATGTGCCCAAAGTGATCTGACTACAACTTGATTTTATACATTTTAGGGAGACATAAGACATCAATCAATACATGTAAGATGTATGTTGGATTGGTCTGGAAAGGCAGGACAACTGGAAGGTGGGGGCTTTCAGGTATTGTGTAGATGCAGAAGTTTTCTGATTGGCAATTGGTTGAAAGAGTTAAATTATTGGCTGACAGCGGTGGCTCACACCTCTAATCCCAGCACTTTGGGAGGCCAAGATGGGTGGATCGCCTGAGGCCAGGAGTTTAAGACCAGCCTGGCCAATGTGGTGAAACCCCGTCTCTACTAAAAATACAAAAATTAACTGGACATGGTGGCACATGCCTGTAATCCCAGCTACTGGGGAGGCTGAGGCAAGAGAATCACTTGAACCCAGGAGGCAGAGGTTGCAGTGAGCTGACATCAAGCCATTGGACTCCAGCCTGGGCAGCAAGAGCAAAACTCCATCTCAAAAGAAAAAAAAGAGTTAAATTATTGTCTAGAGACTTGGGATCAATAGAAAGGAATGTCTGGGTTGACATAAGGGGTTGTGGAGACCAAGATTTTATCATGCAAGTGAAGCATCCAGGTAGCCGACTTCAGAGAGAATACATTGTAAATGTTTCTTATCAGACTTGAAGAGTCTGTTATAACAGTATTTCCAAAAGGGAGGAGGGTATAACAAGGCATGTCCAGCCCCCCCTTTCCCATCATGGCCTATACTAGTTTTTCAGGTTAACATGGAATGGCCCAACATGGTTGGGGGACTCAGAATTTTATTTTTAGTTTACGTCATTATTCTTTTTCTGATCGATATGAGAGCAAGTCGCAGATGTGATGTCATTTCACTCCTAAATCATTCAGTGTGTATTTCCCTCAAACAAGTACAGTTTTCTGTAAGCTTTGTGCAACTGTCCCAATCAGGAAATTAACTTAATACAACATTAATCCAGACACCATTCAAATTTCAGCAACTGTAAAACTGTGAAATACCTCCCCCTTTTTTTTTTTTTTTTTTTTTTGAGACGGAGTCTCACTCTGTCGCCCAGGCTGGAGTGCAGTGGCACAGTCTCGGCTCACTGCAACCTCCACCTCCTGGGTTCAAGCAGTTCTCTGTCTTGGCCTCCTAAGTAACTGGAATTACAGGCCCTGCTACCATCCCTAGCTAATTTTTGTATTTTTAGTAGAGATGGAATTTCACCGTGTTGGCTAGGCTGATCTTGAACTCCTCACCTCGTGATCCACCAGCTTCAGCCTCCCAAAGTGCTGAGATTACAGGGATGAGCCACCACACCTGGCCTCTTTTTTTTTTTTTTTTTTTTTTTTTTTGAGATGGAGTTTCGCTCCTGTTGCCCAGGCTGGAGTGAAATGGTGCAATCTCGGCTCACTGCAACCTCTGCCTCGCGAGTCAAGTGATCCTCCTGCCTCAGCCTCCTGAGTAGCTGGGATTACAGGCATATGCTAATTTTGTATTTTTAATAGAGCTAGGGTTTCTCCCTGTTGGTCAGGTTGGTCTCAAACTCCCAACCTCAGGTGATCTACCCGCCTCAGCCTCCCAAAGTGCTGGGATTATAGGTATGAGCCACTGTGCCTGGTCCTGCTTTTTCTTTTTATCCAGGATCCAAATTTAGGATCATGTATTACATTTTTAAATTAAGTCCCTTTAATCTGTTTTAATCTGGAACATTTCCTCACTCTTATCCTGTCTTTCATGACCTTGACAAATTTAAAGGGTAGAAGTCTTTAATTGTATAGGATGGCCATCAACTTGGGTCTGTCTGGTGTTTCCTCAGGTCTAGATTTATACATTGATTGGTTGATTGAGACAGAGTCTTGCTCTGTCACCCAGGCTGGAGTGCAGTGGTATGATCTCGGCTCACTACAATCTCTGCTGCCTGGGTTCAAGCAATTCTCATGCCTCAGCCTCCTGAGTAGCTGGGACTACAGGTGTGCACCACCATGCCCAGCTAATTTTTGTATATTTTGGTAGAAATGGAGTTTTGCCATGTTGGTCAGGCTGGTCTTGAACTCTTGACTTCAAGTGATCTGCCCACTTTGGCCTCCCAAAGTGTTGGGATTACACTATGAGCCGCCATGGCTGGCCTAGACTTATAAATTCTTGGCAAGAACACCACACACACACACAATTGATTTCTTTTTTTTTTTTTTTTTTGAGACAGGGTCTCGCTGTGTTGCCCAGGCTGGTCTTGAACTTCTGGGCTCAAGCGATTCTCCTGCCTCAGCCTCCCAAAGTGTTGGGATTACAGGCGTGAACCACCGTGCCCGGCCCACAAAAACATTATACTGTGTTCTTCTCAGTGTGTCATATTGGGAGGCCCATGATGTCAGCCGTTCCCACCACTGATGATATTAACCTTGATCACCTGGTGGTCAAGATGCTGTCTGCCAATTTCCTCCACTGTAACATCACCATTTTTGCCTTTCCAACTAATAAGTATTTTCTGGGAAATACTCAGCAACTACCCTAATATCCCATTCCCCATCAAACCTCCACCCACCAGGCTTTGTATCCATTGATGTCTACTGTATGAATCAACTCTACTATAATAATTGCCAAATGGTGATCTATTTCCATTATTGCAGTTACATGTATTAGTTAGCATTCTACTATAAGAGCTTTCTCTTATATTTATTTACATACATATTTATTTGTTTCAGTATGGGTTCCAATTTTAAGCAGTGAGTTGTAATCCATTGCTGTCATTACTTATTATGATGCTCAATTTTTAGAGGCGGATAGAGTCTAGCTCTATTGTAGTGGCCAAATCATAGCTCCCTGCCACCTCGAATTGCTGGCCTCAACTGATCCTCCCACCTCAGCCTCCTGAGTAGCTGGGATTACAGGGATGTGCCACCCTGCCCAACTAATTTTTTAAATTTTTTGTAGGGTTCAGGTTATGTTGCCCAGGCTATTCTCTAACTCCTAGGCAAAAGCAGTCCTCCTGCCTTGGCCTCCATACGCGCTGGGATTACAGGCAGGAGCCTCCATGCCTGGCTCGATGCTCAAATTTCTCACAGGTTTGGCCAGTGAGTATTCCTTTAAGCTGGTTTCTTATCATTTTGACATGTCTCCAACATTCTTTGAGCTTTTTTTTTTTTTTCTTTTTTGAGACAGAGTCTCGTTCTGTCACCCAGGTTGGAGTGCAGTGGCCAGATCTCAGCTCACTGCAAGCTCCGCCTCCCAGGTTCACGCCATTCTCCTGCCTCAGCCTCCCGGGTAGCTGGGACTACAGGTGCCCGCCACCTCGCCCAGCTAGTTTTTTGTATTTTTTAGTAGAGACGGGGTTTCACCGTGCTAGCCAGGATGGTCTCGATCTCCTGACCTCGTGATCCGCCCGTCTCGGCCTCCCAAAGTGCTGGGATTACAGGCTTGAGCCACCGCACCCGGCCTTTTTATTTCTTTTTTAAGGAAAGGTCTTGCTCTGTCATCCAGGCTGGAGTGCAGTAGCACAATCATGGCTTATTGGCTTATTGCAGCCTCAATCTCCCAAGCTCAAGTGATCCTCCTTTGTCAGCCTCCCAAGTAGCTGGGATGACTGGCTAGTGCCATCATGTCTGGCTACTTTTTTATTTGTAGTTTTTTGTCGTCGTTGTTTTGTTTTGTTGTTTTAATTTAATTTTTTTTTTTTTTTTTTAGACGGAGTCTCGCTCTGTCACCAGACTGGAGTGCAGTGGCGCGATCTCAGTTCACTGCAACCTGTGCCTCCCGGGTTCAAGCGATTGTCCTGCATCAGCCTCCCGAGTAGCTGGGACTATAGGTGTGCACCACCACGCCCAGCTAATTGTCATATTTTTAGTAGAGATGGAGTTTCACCATGTTGGCCAGGTAATCTTGATCTCATGTTCTGCCCGCCTCGGCCTCTCAAAGTGCTGGGATTACAGGCATGAGTCCCACTCCCAGCCTTTTTTTCATTTTTTTTGAAACACGGTCTCATTCTGTCGCCCAGGCTGGAGTGTAATGGTGGGATCTCAGCTCACTGCAACCTCCGCCTCCTGGGTTCAAGCAATTCTCCTGCCTCAGCCTCCCAAGTAGCTGGGATTACAGGTGCCCACCACCACGCCTGGCTAATTGTTTTGTGTTGTTAGTAGGGATGGGGTTTCACCATGTTGGCCAGGCTGGTCTTGAACTCCTGGCCTCGAGTGATCCACCTGCCTCAGCCTCCCAAAGTGCTGGGATTACAGGCGTGAGCCACCGTGCCCAATCTTTTTTATTTTTTGTAGAGACAGGGTCTCACTATGTTGCCCAGGCTGGTCTCAAATTCCTGGGCTCAAGTGAGCCTCCTCCCTCAGCCTCCTAAAGTGCTGGGATTACAGGCATGAGCCACCATGCCAGGTGGCTAATCTCGTACTTTCCCTGGATAAGAAGTGAGACTCAAATTTGCCTGGATAAAATGTTTTTATTTCCCTGGATAAAATGTTTTGGGGCTCGTCTCGTACTTTCCCTGGTAAGAAGCAAGACTCAAAGGAGGCCAGGCAGCATGAACCTATGGCTAAGGTTATGCCAAGGCCACACTGAAGTCAGGCCACTTGAACTTGCTGTGAGAATCTTCTACTGGCACTGCTACGCCCTTCTCAGGTGCTGCAGGTGCACTGAGTGTATATCATGAACTCTGGCTAGGTCTTGTCTGCACTCCCTCAATATTCAAAGTCCAGTTGGAAACATTCCAGTTAGTTGGGTTAGGCCAAGTGCCTACCTTTAGGCTGTGAAAAAGTGGGAAGAAGAATAAATGTTCTCCAACTACCATAAAGGGGCTAGAGCTCATTCTGTCAATACTGTCCACAGTGGGGAATTGTGCAGAAATATAAGATGATTTGAACACTAGGTGACCCACAGCCCCTTTCCCACATATCTGTTTCGTAGCTGGGGAGATACAGATATAGACATAAACAAAAGGATAAAGTTGGAAAGACTGTGCACCAAACCAGTGGCATGTTGATAAATGTTTAACAAAAGCTCCCCAGGGGAAAACAAACAAACAAACAACAAGCTGGATTTGTTATGTTCACCTATTTCTGTTGTGTAAGTACTCCCACCATGGCCAATTTCAAATGAGACATCACTGAATACAGAGGTGGAAAGAGATGTGCATTGGCATATATAGCATTCCCTCCATACAGATACTACAGATGGGAACTACTCAAGACCTCATAGTGAAATGCAGTAAAATACTCAGGAAGTGATGAGTTTTGAATATTTATCACCTTTGCTTTAATAAAATTTATTTAGCTATATGTTTATGTAATTTAATTTATTTATTTATTTATTTTTTGAGATGGAGCCTTGCTCTGTTGCCCAGGCTGGAGTGCAGTGGCCCAATCTCGGCCTACTGCAACCTCCGCCTCCCAGGTACAAGCAATTCTCCTGCCTCAGCCTCCTAAGTAGTGCCCAGCTAATTTTTGTATTTTTAGTAGAGATGGAGTTTCACTATGTTGGTCAGGCTGGTGTCAAACTCCTGACTTTGTGATCTGCCTGCCTTGGCCTCCCAAAGTGCTGGGATTACAGGCGTGAACCACTGCGCCCAGCCGGTAACTTAATTTTTAATTAAGGCAATGTTTAGCAACTGGCATGCCCAATTCCAGAAAAGTCAGCAACATAAGCCGCTGGTGTGAGCTTCAGCACTTGAATGCACCAAACTGTCTCACTGTTTTCTTCTGGAAGTGAAATAATTGAGGATGGGGAAGGCATACTTTTATTCATTGTTTTCATCATTTACATTATTTAAAAAACAGTGGCATTTATAGTGTTTAAAAAACGTACATGTACTTTCAAATATTTTTCAAATGAAAATTTAACTTAAAAAATAAATCCGGCCGAGTGCGGTGGCTCAGGCCTGTAATCCTAGCACTTTGGGAGGCCGAGGTGGGCGGATTACAAGGTCAGGAGTTCAAGACCAGACTGACCAACATGGTGAAACCCCGTCTCTACTAAAAATAGAAAAATTAGCCGGGCGTGGTGGTATGTGCCTGTAATCCCAGCTACTCAAGAGGCTGAGGCAGGAGAATCGTGTGAACCTGGGAGGCAGAGGTTGCAGTGAGCCGAGATTGCGCCACTGCACTCTAACCTGGGCGACAGAACTAGACTCCATCTCAAAAATAAAAATAAAATCATACATACATACCTACATAAATACATAAATAAATAAATCCAGCCAGGCGCGGTGGCTCACGCCTGTAATCCCAGCACTTTGGGAGGCTGAGGCTGGCGGATCACGAGGTTAGGAGATCGAGACCATCCTGGCTAACACGGTGAAACCCCGTCTCTACTAAAAATACAAAAAATGAGCCAGGCGTGGTGGCGGGCACCTGTCTGTAGTCCCAGCTACTCGGGAGGCTGAGGCAGGAGAATGGCGTGAACCCAGGAGACGGAGCTTGCAGTGAGCCGAGATCGTGCCACTACACTCCACCCTGGGCGACAGAGCGAGACTCCATCTCAAAAAAAAAAAAAAAAATCATAGAAATTTTGACCCTTATCTCTCCTCCCTCAGTTGAGTGCAGTGTTAGTTGGCTTCCCTGACTCCAGTCACAACTCCTCCAACTGATTTATGGAAAAGGTTGCCAAATTACAATCTCTAAAGTTAATTCTGGACTGAGGAACAGTGGTCATGCCTGTAATCCCAGAATTTTGGGAGGCTGAGGCAGGAGAATCACTTGAGGCCAGGAGTTCAAGACTAGCCTGTACAACACTGTCTCTACAAAAAAATTTTAAAAATTAGCTTCGCATGGTGGTACATGCCTTTAGTTCTAGCTACTCAGGAGGCTGAGACAGGAGGATTGCTTGAGCCCAGGAGTTCGAGGCTGCAGTGCATTATCATGGCACCACGTTGCTCCAGCTAGGCAACAGAGTGAGATATATATATATATATACACACACACATATGTATATATAATATATATATATATATTATATAAGATAAACCTGATCATGTCCCTCCTTCCCCAAAATCTTCAGCCACATTGAGTACAAAGTCTCAGGCAGGATTTGAGCTCAACCTCCTTTTCGAAGATCCTCCATTCCTCTGCCTCCTTCCTGGGTCTCAGGCCAGGGGTTTTCTTTTTCTTTCTTTTTTCTTGAGAGGGAGTCTCACTCTGTCACCCAGGCTGGAATGCAGTGGCGCAATCTCGGCTCACTGCAAGCTCCGCCTCCCGGGTTCATGCCACTCTCCTGCCTGAGCCTCTTGAGTAGCTGGGACTACAGGTGCCCGCCACCACGCCCGGCTCATTTTTTGTATTTTTAGTAGACATGGGGTTTCACCGTGTTAGCCAGGATGGTCTCGATCTTCTGACCTTGCGATCCACCCGCCTCAGCCTCCCAAAGTGCTGGGATTACAGACATAAGCCACTGCACCCGGCCAGGCCAGAGGTTTTCAAACCTTTCCATATAGCTTGTGTTCACTGGGGGAGCAGGGAGTGGCTGAGCACCTGTGGGTAGGCAAGGCATGAGGCTCCAGCACCTATTCCCATCATAGCAGCTCTGATTTGATTTCACACATTTCAAGTAAGATTTCATTAAAAAAAAAAAAAAGGTTCTATTGCTTAAAAGCAAACATTTGAAATGAACTGTCTTAGTCCAACAGGATGGCACATCTCAGTCAAGGACTCTCAAATCTGCATGCTTCTCGTTTATTTACTTCAACTGATGTTTATTGATCACTTGCTATGTGCCAGGCACTGGGGACAAGACAGACTGCCCCTCCCTAGAAGGCTCACAGTTCAGATGAGTGATGATGAGAATTTGAAGAAATTAAGGAACACTATCTTTCCCTTTCTTTCCCCTCACACATCTTTTATGGTTAATCTCAGATGCCATGGACTTTATAAATCTTTTCATCTGCCTTTCCTACTGACCAGAAGAACTCTCTTCTCCATATAAAATTTTGTGTGTAGAGGATGTTGGTTGTTTTTCCTGTTCATTTTCCATTCTGTCACCTTCTGGTGGTAGTGGTTGGAACATTCTTTGGGAAACAACCCTACCCCACCTTCTCCCTCCCAGTTCACTGGGTTCTGGTTAGTCTCCAGGAATGGGCAAGTGACCCCAGGCCTGGCCAGCTAGCACCTAGAACCTCCTTAGCCACAGCAATTGGTTCATATCTGGCCACTCTCTGGCTCCAGTGATTGGTTTGGGATGGATGAATGATCCTAAATGTCTCAGTGAATCCCAGACATGTGTAGGAGCCTCAGGAAACAGATGCTCTTTTCAGATGAATTTAAGCCTGAAAAGATGTAGACCCAGAATTTTGGGCAGCAATTTCGTTACACTGTAGAGAGTGAAGCCAACATGGAGGAAAGTAGAGCCAAGTGTTGGGAAGAGACTGGATCTTCCTGACACTCAATGAGTGGGTCAAGCCACATCTAAAGCTTGACCCCTGGCTCATTTGTTTGTATTGGTTCAGTTCCAGGAGCCAATACATTTCCCCTTTTGCTTTAGTAATTTTCAGTCAGCTTTTCCAAAAGAATCTTGAATGATTTGCTGTAGCAGAAATTTCTAATCTAGACTCTCTAAGAGCTCAAGACTGGTATGTCTCTGGGTCCAGCCAGCCTGCTATGTAGGAGCCTCACCCTTTCTCAGGTTCTGTCTGTGTTCTGAAACCTTCAGGAGATCCCTTTATGTGTAGTCAGCAAGCTAATCCTTTACCATTTCCTTCTCTTCCACTGGGCTTTCCCCGGAGTGGGCAAGAAGGGAACCCTGTTTTTATGGAAGCAGGGAGTCATAAGTCCAGCTGGGTAAGTCCAGCCATCCAGCAAAGCAGCTGATATATCTGTATCTATATCTATATCTATATCTATATCTATATCTATATCTATATCT
>NC_045448.1:75003694-75042055 GCF_002776525.5 Piliocolobus tephrosceles | reverse complement strand
CTATATCTATATCTATATCTATATCTATATCTATATCTATATCTATAGATAGATAATATTGGCCAGGCATGGGCCATGCCTGAAATCCCAGCACTTTGGGAGACCGAGGCAGGTGTATCACCTGAGGTCAAGAGTTGGAGACCAGCCTTACCAACATGGTGTAACCCCGTCTCTACTGAAAATACAAAAATTAGCCGGACATGGTGGCAGACACCTGTAATCCCAACTACTCAGGAGGCTGAGGCAGGAGAATCGACTGAACCCAGGAGGCAGAGGTTGCAGCGAGCCAAGATCATGCCATTGCACTCCAGCCTGGGTGACAGAGCGAGACTCTGTCTCAAAATAAATAAATAAATAAATAAAAAGTAATATATATTTGTAATGCTTTTTAAGAGATGGGGTCCCACTATGTTGCCCAGGCTGGACTTGAACTTTTGGTCTCAAGCCATCCTCCCACCTTAGCCTCCCGAGTAGCTGGGACTACAGGTGTGCACCACCACCAGGCCAGGCTAATTTGTGTGTGTGTCTGTGTGTGTGTGTTTTGTTGAGACAGGGTTTCACCATGTTGCCCAGGCTGGTCTCCAACTCCTGAGCTCAAGTCATCAGTCCCCCTTGGCCTCCCAAAGTGCTAGGATTACAGACTTGAGCCACTGTGCACAGTCATTGTTTTTTTGTTTGTTTGTTTGTTTTTTGTTTTCTGTTTTTTTTTTTTTTTTTTTTAAGACGTAGTTTCGCTCTTGTTTCCCAGGCAGGAGTGCAGTGGCGCAGTCTCAGCTCACCACAACCTCTGCTTCCCGGATTCAAGCGATTCTCCTGCCTCAGCCTCTCAAGTAGCTGGGATTACAGGCATGCGCCACCACGGCCGGCTACATTTTGTATTTTTAGTAGAGACGGGGGTTTCTCCATGTTGGTCAGGCTGGTCTCGAACTCCCGACCTCCGGTGATCCACCCTCCTAAGTCTCCCAAAGTGCTGGGATTGCACCACGCCCGGCTGCTCTTTATGGCTGCAAATATGGGGCACTTGCCTTGTGCCAGGCACTATGCTGGGCATGTTACCCTCATTCTTACAGGTAATCCTCATAGCAAGTTGAGGAGTGGTGATAATTACAGTATTCCCACTGAACAGATGAGAAAGCTGAAGCTCAGAAAGGCCAATGACTGGACCAAGTCAATGACTGCAAGGTGAGTCAGTGACAGAGCTGGGGTTTCACGACGTGTTTAAGCACCGCCTCATTAGTTGTGGCCACTAGGCTTGGGCGGATAGCCTCGCAGAGGAGCCTAAGTGGGGAGGGGGACGAAGAAGGAATATTCGGGACTGTGGGATGTTGAAATGGTCTCTTCAGAGGCTGCCGGGATTGAAACTGGGCAAGGTCCCAGGGCCCGAGTAGAGCCGGAACGTGCTACGCGGCGATCCCTGGGCCACGGGGTTTTCAGCGCCCGTGAAGCCAGGCTTGCCAGGCGGGGGCGGCTGGCGGGGCAGGGCTTCTCAGCCCGCCCCAAATCCAGGTAAGCGCTCGCGACCCGCGCGGGCAGGCAGAACGCGCCTCCGCAGTGCTCGCGAGGTGCAGGGCGCCCCTGGCTCCCGGGCCGTCGGGCCAGGTCGGCTTGGCGCCCAGGGACTGGCCGGACGGGCTGGGCCTTTGGCGGGGGTGGAAGAGGAGGTTGCCGCGCCCTGCCCGGCCCAGGTGTCGTCTCCGGGGGCGGGGTTTGGAGCCCCGCAGCTGGAGATTCCCGGCCTGACTGGCGGGCGAGCGTCAAGAGACAGAAGCCGCGGAGAGGAGACTAAGCCGGGCGGCGCGGGGAGCGCACTGCGCAGGCAAAGTCGCAGGGCAGCCAACATGTTCTCCCGAAACCACCGGAGCCGGGTCACCGTGGCCAGGGGCTCCGCCCTGGAGATGGAGTTCAAACGCGGCCGCTTCCGACTCAGCCTTTTCAGCGACCCGCCCGAGGTGAGAGACCCGCGTCCCTGCCTTCCCCGTCCGCGGCTCCCGGGGGCAGCCCTAGCCACCTCGGCCTCCTTCCCTCGCCCGCGTGGACGCCGAGGGACGGAGACGCACGGTCTGGGTACAGACCCGACGGAGTTGTTGACTTAAAAAGTAAGGTGTGGACGGTCTGCATTTTCATTGGATCCGTGCTGTCCATTCCCCGGCCTGGTTAGGATGATTTGCCTGAGCCTGGAAAAAGGCTGGTCTCCATTTGTAGGGCCCCAGCTCGACTCCCAAAATGTGCCTGGACCCCAAAATGTCCTAGGCATCCCCGGGGCAAGGGCAGTGGGCAACTAGGCGGGCCCCAAACGCTCGGACTCTTGGCCTGGGCTCCCGCTTGTTCCCCTGCCGCCAGCCCCATCCCACAACCTGTCGCAGCCATCTGGGCCAGCCTGTCATCAATCCTGACTTTAGGCCGGGGTGGCTCGCTTCTCCGAAGCCCAATTCAAAGGCTCCTCTATGCCCCTGCAGGGCTTTTAACTCTTTGGGGTTACTTCCCACACGCAGAATTTCCGCCTCCTTTCCTGGTGCCTAAGAGGAGTCCAGCCCCTAGGCTGAGCGTTTCCCCCTGTCCACCGTCCACGCGTTAACCGGTTGGAGCCCCACCTGTAAAGCCCTAGAGGCTAGGGAGGGGCTGAAGGTGTGTGGTTGAGCGGGGACTAACAGGGCGAATAGCTACCCCGAAGACTCTTCTGTCCCCAAGGTCAGACTCACACTCGCCCAAGGAGAGCCCAGTTCCAAGCCTTCCCTTCCGGGTCTGGAAAGGGTTAAGTGAGGTGGGCCTTCCTCCCGCCCCCTCGCCCTCCCGGCTGGGATTCCAGGTCTGGCTTCTGCCCTTTCCCTCCAGCCTGCCCAGAACAAAGGCTCTTTCACACCCTGGTCCCGGTGTCCCGTGCCTTCTCTGATTCAGAAGCTGGTGGGCCTGCGGAGAGGGGGCCTTTGTCGGGTCCCCTTGCCCCCAAGCGACTGGGCCCGAGGAACCCGCGTGGGGCCAGCGTGGGGCAGTAAGGGGCGAGGCCTGGGACCAGGAGGAGGGGCCTGGGAGCTGGGGCCGCCCCTGGGATTAGCCTGGCCTTCGGGGACAGCTCGGAGGAGCTGGGGCGGAGCCGCAGAGCGCGGCGGCCGCCGAGTGGAGTGTGACTCCGTGGGCCTGGCGTGGAGGCGGGGGCGCTAGGCTGCAGCTGGCTGGGATTCGGGGCTGGTTTCCTGTCTGGAAGGGAAGGGGCCTGCAGAAGGGAGCAGGGACAGCAGCAAACAGGCACACCCCTGCTTTCCTCCCTCCCTCTCCTCCCTTCTCTGGAAAAGCGAGGTAATTGTGAGTCCAGGGTGGAGCGGGCTGGATGGGGGCCCTGAGTTGGAAGGGGTGGCCCTGGGGCTGGGCTGCTTTACCAACTCACCCCTTTGTCCTGGGCTCCCTGGGCTCACTCTCCCCTGAGGTCCTCACCTCTGTGGCTCTTTTTCCTAACTTTCTCAAACTAAGCCCGAACCCCTCTCAGAAAGCTCCAACTTCCTGCAAGTCCATGGCTCTAGAACCTGCATGAGGCGTTGTTTCCCTGCCCCCTTCCAGTTGTGCCTGCCCCTCACTGCCCTCTCCACACATAGATTCTCTGTCCACCAGGCCAGGGATGTGGGCGGGGGCTGGGGAGCAGCCAGAGTCGGAATGAAAGGCCCTTTTTCTTCCACAGCTGGGAGAACAGCTGCCACCAAAGCGAGACTGGACACTCTGTGCCTAGAGCCCCCTCTGCAGCTGGCCTTTCCTCCTGGGACCCCACTCATCCTCACTTCACTTTCCTTTTTTTCCCTGCCTGACTCACAGCAGGGCCCGGGAGCAGCAGTGGGCGAGGAAAATTTGTCACAGCAGTCAGAGAGGTTTAACAGGAGTGCAGAGGGATAAGGGCAGCCTCTGACCTCTGCTCAAAAGCTGGCCACCTCTTTAAAGACTGAGGGAACAGTGGGAGGAGGAACTGTGGGACAGTGTGGTACCTGTCTGTCCCCCCTCTGGAGGGGCTAACAAAGGAAAGGGCACCGGGGGGCACAGAGATGCAGGACAGATTGCACATCCTGGAGGACCTGAATATGCTCTACATTCGGCAGATGGCACTCAGCCTGGAGGTAATCCCCCGACCCTTGGAGTATACACTTTCTTCACTTGCATCCCAGCCCCAATGTCTGCCCTGCACATTCCTGCTAGAGCATGGTGGGGAGAGCCAGGCCTGCTTAAAGTGGGGACAGGGACAGGTGGTTCCCTATGCCTTGTGTTGGGTGCAGTATGTGGACCCAGGCTCAGTTCTGCCCATCGTAGTCTTATGTTTGCAGCAGGGTTTTTACACCTATTTTAGGAAGCTCTGTGGGTGAGTGTAGATGTCTGTTCTGGGGACAAGGGTTCCTTTTAGGTATGGGAAGGAGGGGAGTTCAACGTGAGCGAGGTTTGCAGAAAGGATGTAGCTTTACTAGAGAAGAGAAGGACTCTGGGCTATGAGTAAGGATTCTGCTGGCCCTTGAGATGGCAAGGTGCTGTTTATTCATGTATTTGTTTTTTTCAATTATTTATAGAGACGAGGTCTCACTATATTGCCCAGGCTAGTCCTGGCTCAAGTGATCTCCCTACCTCGACCTCCCAAAATGTTGAGATTACAGGTGTGAGCCACTGCGCCTTGCCCTATGTATTCTTAAACACATGTATAGAACATGTACTATGTGCCAAGCTCCTTTCTAGACCATAGGATACCTCAGTGAACAAGACAAGAAAGTTCCATTGTAGTGGGAGAACAGAAATATACATACAAACACATAAATAATATCACGTAAAGAAATTATGATGAAAATGGGGATGTAATGAAAATCAGATGATGTAGGCAATGTTAGATGTGAGGTCAGGGGAGGCCTCTGTTGGGAGATCTTTGAGCTAAGCCCAGGAGGATTTGGAGATATGTGAAGATTGGAGGAAGGGCAAAAGGCCGTGAGATGAGGACGAGGGTAATATATTTGTGGGAAAGAGAGCCAGTGTGGCTGGAATATAGTAGTTGGGCTGGAGCTGATGGGCAGGGGCCAGATCATGCAGGGCCTTGAAGACCATGATAAGGCACCTGGATTTCACCTTAAGTGTGATGTTGGGCCATGGAAGGGTTTTAAGCAAGGGAATGACTCATGAGTCATGTTTTTAAATGATGGCTGCTATGGAGAATAGGCTGGTGGGAAGTTGATGGTAGGGTTGGGCGTGGAGGGTTGGCAAGAGAGGTCACAAATGTCCACCAGGTGGGAGGCTGTTTCAGTAATAGGGTAGTAAGCCTGGTGGTGTGAATTAAAATGCTCATGGTGGAGAAAGGGAGTAGATTTAAAATGGTAGTGGTAGGTCTGACAGGATTTGCTGATGGATTGGATGGGAGGGGTAAGGCAAAGAAAGAGAACTCCAGGATGATTCCCAGGTATGTGGCTAAGCAACTGGCTGATGTGGCTGTTTACGGAGGTGGGGATGATGGAGGAAGCTGTGGAAGTGACTGCCTGGACCAGGCAGGGGCTGCTGCTGAGAGGTCAGAGGCAGGACTGCAAAGAGTCTAGATCAGGAATGGCAGGATATTGTATGTGCTGCCCTGCTCAAGCCCTGCCCCCACTCCCTGGATCATAGTAGATGTTACTGGTCAATTTTGGCACTCTTTATCGATGAGCCCAGACCTGGCCTCAGAATCTTTCTCAGGACCATCTTGGCATAAACTGTGCAGGTTGTGTCCTTCACACAGATGCCAGCCAGAGGTGAGAGTCCTGGTCTGGTTTCAACTGCATCAGGAGGGAGCACCTTTATCTAATTTGTTTGCCTGGAGAGGGTCAACTTTTCCTAATTTGTAGAAAAGTGTCCAGTGAACTCGTTGGGACTCTACCTAATTATCCTCCATCAGTGCATGAGATAAAACCTATTTGCCATTCATAGTCCTCTGCAGTGTCCATGTCAGTTACAGTTGCTGTAGCCATATTTCAAGTGCTAGATGGCTACTGAATATTTCCATCAGCGCAGCAGGTTTTATTGGACAGAGCTGGTCTAGGTATGTAAATGTTTAAATTCTGCATCCTGCCCTCCTCCAAAAAATGTAATTTTTCTCTGTGGGAGGCCTGTTCAAGTTCTGGGGCAGAGGAGAGGCTTAGTTTCACTTTGGTCACTCTCCTTTAGGAGAGTGGCTGAGGGTGCTGTGTTCTTTCTCAACCAAGTTCAGCAGGTCCTCAAAAGAGAGACCCATTGATATTTCAGGGAATGTTAAGAGAGATAGTCATGGAAGAGTAAATCCCAGAAGACTTTCTGGAGGAAGTGACTCAAGCTGCAAGTAAAGGGAGCTTGTTTTAAAATATATGCTAGGCCCGGGTAGAGATGAGACTTTCCCATATAATTCTCAAACAATGCTATGAAGGAGGTGGAATACCCCCCATTTTACAAACTCAGGCCCCAGGGGTCAAATTCTCTGGGCTTGTCAAGTCCCTAAGCCAGGATTTGTACTTAGCCCTGGTGGAAATTCTGAAGGAAACAGAGGGTGGTGAGAAGCAGAGCAGGAAGTCAGAGACAGAAGAGAGTGGGAGGGGTGGAAGGGATATCAACAGGGGGCCTAATGTGTGTGGGGCACATGACTCATTCTCTAGCCCCTTGGGATCTGACCCAGGTCCAGCTGACACCCAGCTCTGGGCTCTTTCCCAGGAGAGCCTGGGGGAAATGATGCCCACTTGGGGAGAGGGTGTGTTTGGGTGGGGAGGGGGCAACAAAGAACTATCCCTGGGGTGGGGAAACGCTAGAAGCACAAGGGTCCAGATCCTGAGCCAGGATTCCCAGTTCCTCTGCGTGAAAAGGTGGGAGCCAGTTTCCTAGGGCGCTCCCGGCCTTGGGCCTTGGGAGAGTGGATTTGGGGCTGCAGAGCAGTAAGGAAATAGAGGAGGTGTCTGGGCTTGTGGTCCCGCTCATCCATACTAGGCCCAGCGACCTCCCTAGGGCCCCAGCTCTCCCAATTTATACACTATCCGCCCTCCATACTCTCAGGCAAGGGGTCAACTTGGAGGGCAAACGCTACGCGGGAGGGGCCTCCCGGAGCTGGAGCACGTCGTGAAGGCCAGGAGCTTTTCCAGGGCGGTGGGGCGCACTCCCGGAGGTCCCTTCCTGCCGCGACGGAGTCTCGGTGGAAGCACCGTCTTGAGCCAAGCCCAACCAGGTGCCCGGAGGGACCTCCAACGCCGTGGTACCCCTCAGTTGCTCTCGCGGCAATTGGGAGCTGATGTCACCGGCGCCCTGAGCGCTGCGGCTGGAGGCGGTGCAGCTACGCCGGCGGCCTGGCTCCTCCGATTTCCCGCGGCCCTCGGGCCCCGCCGGCTCCCCAGGCCAGTGCAGCTCTCTGGACCTCGCGAGCCTGTGCGCACCTCTCGCAATGGACAGGGCTGGGGAAGGATCCGTGAGTGCTGGGACTGGGATGAGATTAGCGAAGATGGGGGTTGAGGACACCTCTGTGTCCCCTTCCTGCCGGGCTCACCCATTTGGGATGTTTGTGGCTGAAGCTGGGTGCAGACTAGGGTGGGGGTTGGCAGGCAGCGTAGAACCCTGGTGCAGACAAAACTAGACTGGGAGGACCTATGTAGTCTGAAAGGGCTTCTTGGTGGAGGGGCTTTGGGAAAGGGTTGGCTTATTACAGAAGGAAAACAGGGGGAAGGTGATAAAAGTCCGGCCTAGCACAGTGGCCCAGAAAATAGCCAAGGAAGCATCTGTAGGCAGGCAGGACGAGGGTTTTAGAAGAGGGAATTTAGGGTGTTCAGGTCTGAGAGACTTGAAGGCTGGAGCCACTAGGGACAGATACAAGGGCACAGGGTATGGAGGAGAGCTGGTATGAGGAAAAAGACAGGTTTGGGGTGGTCACATTAGTTCCCCTGTTTCAAATGGGTAGCTCGACTTATCTCCTGAACCAATCTGTACACTGTGATGGAGTTAGTCTTCCAACTCCTCTCTGAAGCTTTCCTTGATCACCTCAGCCAGAAGCAAACAGAGTCTGTTTCTTGTGAGCATCATTGTGCCATGACATGGCACTTACGGAGCAGCCATTAAAGTTGTCATCTCTCATCTCCCAGCTGGATTTTAAATGTACAGCCTTGCAGAGCACAGGAATGCTCCAGTGTTGACTGAGAAATGCTGCTACCACCAAAGTATAGCATCATGAAAATAAGTATCCCTGCCATTAATGTATGCCGCATGCTGCGCACTGTGCTAAGTGCTTTAAGTTCCTGCCTCACAGAATTCTCACAGCCCTAGGATCCAGGGACTATTTCCATTCCTGCTTTACAGATGGGGAAACTGAGGCTTAGGGAGGTTGAGCAAATTGCCCATTGCTTTTTAAGAAGCAGGACCTCCAGGGCTCCTTTCTAAATGAATGTTCCTGAGAATCCTGGTGTCTCTCCCAGTGCCTCTCAGCTGGCTCTTATCCACAGTCTCTCACTCCTGGACCACCTACTTTCCCATCCCCATTCCTTGCCTCTGACCTTATCTCCCAAGCTCAGAGGGCCAGTAGGTGTTAGGTCTCCTAATTTGGGGTGTATAGGGTTCTTTGCAGCATCAATGAACACTGTAGGTGGTATGCTCCTTGTCCACTGATTCCTTGCCAACTAGATGTCCCCAGCATCACTTGAGTCTGAGGGATAACTCTCATTTGCCTTTCCTTCTATCCATTCCCATGAGTTGGTGGTTCTCAACCTGGCTGTACCTCAGAATCACTTGGGAAGTTTTCCAAAAGTACATATGCCCCACTCCTAGAGATTCTTATTCTGCGAATCTTAGGTAGGGCCTGGTCATTTTTTTTTTAAACTCCAAAGATCTAATATTTTTTAAAGGAAATACAATTTCTAGTAGTACAAAGCATATATATAAAGTATCATTAGGCTGGGCATGGTGACTCAAGCCTGTAATCCCAGCACTCTGGGAGGCCGAGGCGGGAGGATCACTTGAGGCCAGGAGTTCGAGACTAGGCTGGCCAACATGGCGAAACCCCATCTTTACTAAGAATACAAAAGTTTGGCCAGGCGTGGTGTCTCATGCCTATAATCCCAGCACTTTGGGAGGCTGAGGCGGGTAGATCACCTGAGGTCAGGATTTCAAGACCAGCCTGGCCAACATGGTGAAACCCCATCTCTACTAAAAATATAAAAATTAGCTGGGTGTGGTGGCTCACACCTGTAATCCCAGCTACTCCGGAGGCTGAGGCAGGAGAATTGCTTGAACCTGGGAGGCGGAGGTTTCAGTGAGCCGAGATCATGCCACTGCACTCCAGCCTGGGCAACAGAGAGACTCAGTCTCAAAAAAAAAAAAAGTACAAAACTTAGTTGGGCATGGTGGTGCATGCCTGTAATCTCAGCTATTCAGGAGGCTGAGGCACAAGAATCACTTGAACCTGGAAGGCGGAAGTTGCAGTGAGTTGAGATTGCGCCACTGCACTCCAGCCTGGGTGACAGAGTGAGACCCAGTCTCAAAAAAAGAAAAAGTATCATAAATGTTTTCCATTCCTGGCTCCCAGGCCTACAATCACTAATACTTTATGCATAAATATGCATATCTATATATATGTATATATATGTATGCATACACATATATATCATATATATCTATATATATGTATGCATACACATATATATCATATATATCATACATGTATGTGTAATACTACCATTCTTTCCTCACATAATTTATTTTGGAGATTGTTTCATATCTGCATACAAATGCATACCTCTTTAATGTCTGCAATACTACAGGGTACAGATGTGCTGTGACTTATTTAACCAATGTCCTACGGAGGGGGTTTTAATTTTGATGTTTAAAACAATGCTGCAATGAATATTTTTGTATGTATGGCTTTACCTAGTTATATGTGAAACTATATGTGTAAGGTAAACTCCTAGATATTGGATAGCTGGATTAAAGGATATATGAATTCGTAGTTTTCATAGATTTTTTTTCCAAATTACACTCAAAAGAGGCTGAAGGAATTTATACTTCCAACCATCAAATGCATGAGGGCATCTCTATTTTTCTTATTTGTTATATATATATTTTTAGGGGTGGGGTCTCACTGTGTTGCTCAGGCTGGCCTTTGATCTCCTAGGTTCAAGGGATCCTCCCGCCTCAGCCTCCCTCACACACCACTGCACCTGGCTACAAAGCTTCTCTGGATATTCGTGGGCAGCTGAGATTGACACCCAATGCCTGCTCTTGAACTGCCTAAAACATTAGTTTCTTGTCAGTTTTACTGGCCACAGCCCACCTGGGGACTGGGGAGTGCTTTAGCCTGTCCTCTGACTGACATTTCCTTCTCACCCTTCCCCCAACCCTGGCTAGGACACGGAGTTGCAGAGGAAGCTAGACCATGAGATCCGGATGAGGGAAGGGGCCTGTAAGCTGCTGGCAGCCTGCTCCCAGCGAGAGCAGGCTCTGGAGGCCACCAAGAGCCTGCTAGTGTGCAACAGCCGCATCCTCAGCTACATGGGCGAGCTGCAGCGGCGCAAGGAGGCGCAGGTGCTGGGGAAGACAGGCCGGCGGTGAGCAAGGGGGAGGCGAGGCCTTGATGGAGGCAGGAGGCCTTCTGGGTGGTGATGGTGCAGTGTGTGCATGTGTGGCATGTGGACCACCTTAAAGATGACTTCCCCATGAAGTCTTATCAGGGACCTGGGAGAGACCTTGGTGTTTTACCACCATTATGTGTTGCCCAGAGGTGCATTTGTGAGTAGGCAGGGCAGGACTTAGGAAAGTCAGTGTGTCTGGTGAAAGGCAGCTGATCTGAAGGGTAGCAAGTAATGCAAAAGCACTAATTTGCTAAGCCCTGTCTGTGATCCAGTAAGACTGGCTACCTGGCTTTTGGAAAATTAATTTCCTCAATGCTAGTTCACAAAATGGCCAATTTACCACATACCGACAATAGTTTGTTATCTGGGGTTCACCATCAGAGGCAGGGAGTGGGAAAGGAAATAAGAAACCACTTAAGGAAAGCCTACCCATTCAAACAAATTAGATTGTGCATTCTAAAAGGGCGCAGCTTCTGGATGTAAAATATAAGCAACACTGACATTAGTCTGTTGATCTGACAAGTCTGTAATGACTTAAGTGATGCCATGATAAAACCAAAATATTGGGGAAAATATTTGGCAAATTATTCTAAGAATATGCCAATTTGGATAAAGTGGTCATTTGGAGAATTGGTTTTTAGGGAAGTGGCCTACTTACTCCACTGAGGCTGCTTGGGGAATTAGTCCCAGCCCCTCACAGGCATGGTGCTCATTCCACCCATAAAGGCTGACACAAGGGGAGGTTGCCAGGAGCTCACCCATGAAGCTACCAGAAGAAGGCAGAAAACCTACTCTATGGCTGTCCCATGAAGCTAGAGGAAGGGCAAGCTGGCGGGGGGACAGCCTCTCCTGAGAAGCAGCATGGACAGACTCTGTCCTGCCTAAGTCCTCACACAGCCCACACAGGTGATTTGAGGTACACCCCAAGTGCCTGGCAGCTAAACACATTGCCATTAGTGCCACATCATTTAGCTTAAGGCTCAACTAAGTCAGTAATTACTTTAGTGGCATTATTGATAAGTACAGATGAACTGGCAGTCACTTCAGGAAAGGGACACGTGGTGAGTCCTGATGCGCAGGGAGGGAAGGAAGGTGGGGTGTTGGGCCCTGCAGTGGGGTAGGGAGGGGGCTGCAGAACTTGGGGCACTAGTAGGGTACAGCATATAGGGCCAGGAGGAAAAAGGAGAAATCAAAGTTGGGGAGTGGTAGGGAAGGAAAAGGGTCTGTAGTGAATGGAACGTAACTCTTCCGTATTGGTGATTTTCCTTTGAACAAACGTTGGCCGAATTATTTTCTGACCCAGTACCCTCCTATATCAAAGAAGTGATGGGATAGTGAGGAATAAGCAGCCTTCCTATTGGTAAAAAAAAAAGAAAAAAGAAAAAAAAAAAGCCTGGAAATGCCTCTAAGGCAGGGGTTTAATGGACAGCCCTGGAAATGAAGTCTCTCTGTGGGCACCTGTCCCCTCAAGGCCACACCTGTCCTTGGCAGGGGTCTGGAGAGGTGGTCAGGGAGGGTGCTTGGAGAGAGGAGCCCTGAGCTTGTGCCTTATGTGTGAGTTAATGTGGCTTGAGTGTCCCTGGTGTCCCCAAGCCTGGCAAACTGCTGGGTTCAATGGACAACTTTCCCTTATAGTCCCTCAGCCCTGCCTGTCAGCCTGGCTGGGGACCTAGTGGCTGAGGCCCTGGGACCAGGGGGATCCTAGAGTCCTTGGGACCAGAGCAAGGGGGAATAGTGGCTAGAGGCCAGGCCAGGACATTGTGATTTATCCACAGGCCTTCTGACAGTGGCCCGCCCGCTGAGCGCTCCCCCTGCCGCGGCCGGGTCTGCATCTCCGGTAAGAAGCACAGCTACCCCAGCTGCTGGTACCCCTTGCCCAGGCACACGGCCTCCTGCCCCATCTCAACATCTGTTCCTACCCCTCTGCCCCTTAGACCTCCGGATTCCACTCATGTGGAAGGACACAGAATATTTCAAGAACAAAGGTGGTGAGTTCCACACACCCTGGGACAGATTCAGGGGAATGACTCTGAAGTAGGAGGCTCTTGTGGGACGTGTTTTTTGAGTTTTGCCCCCTTTGTTCCCAGACTTGCACCGCTGGGCTGTGTTCCTGCTACTGCAGCTGGGGGAACACATCCAGGACACAGAGATGATCCTGGTGGACAGGACCCTTACAGACATCTCCTTTCAGAGCAATGTGCTCTTGTGAGTACCTCAAACTGTGGCTCCCTTCCTCCACTCTGCTCCAGTTCTGGATGAGCAAGTTTCAGGGGAGGAAGCTGGGGGTGGGGGGCACCTGGCCTTCCCTGTGGAGCTGTCCTGCACTTGCCCCACCCACATCCCCCACCCTCTGCCTCCCTGGACTTTCCTGTGATCACCCTCCTTCCTCCCACCAGCGCTGAGGCGGGGCCAGACTTTGAACTTCGGTTAGAGCTGTATGGGGCGTGTGTGGAAGAAGAGGGGGCCCTGACTGGCGCCCCCAAGAGGCTTGCCACCAAACTCAGCAGCTCCCTGGGCCGCTCCTCAGGGAGGCGTGTCCGGGCATCGCTGGACAGTGCTGGGGGTTCAGGGAGCAGTCCCATCTTGCTTCCCACCCCAGCTGTTGGGTAAGGCCTTGCACACTGCCACCACCCTCAGCTGCCTATATTCGGCCCACAGGTGACCTTTGAACTGTGTTGAGTGTGCAGAACCCATTTTGCATTGCTGCCAGGATTTGCAGACAGACATGAATGAGCAGTGGCCACGTAGCTGGGAGGCATTCCAGCCCATGCCCCAGAACTGGGCTGAAGCCAGTCCAGAAGACCAGTAGGAAGGCAGGGAGACTTAGGCCTTGGGGTCTTAACTTTTTAGTAGCAGCAAATACATTTTATTTTTAGAGACGGGGTCTCGAACTCCTGGGCCCAAGTGATCCTCCTGCCTCGGCCTCCCAAAGTGGTAGGATTACAGGTATGAGCCACAGCACTCAGCCTAGCAAATACATTTTATGTGGATAGAGCAGAGCTTCTTGGTTGGAGCAGAGTATCCTGGACCTGTGGTGGTACCTACATGCACCCGGAGACACCTCATGGGACCACTGAAACTCTGAGAAGCAGTTTGAGAACCTTTGGGTAGTCAACAGAATACTGATTTTGGACACAGATATGGGTTCAAATTCAAACTCCCCCACTTTCCAGCTACAAATTATGGGCAAGTTTCTTAACCTCTCTAAGCCTCAAGTTGCCTCATCTAGTTGAAGAATGCCACCAACCTCACCGGGCTGTCATAGGAATACAGTGGGATAAAACAGTTAGCTGGAGCTCAGTAAACGTTCATTCCTAGCCCTCTGGGGAGACAAATGAGTTTTCTGTGGGGCAGCCTGAACAATGGGGCAGATCTGCTCAGCTCTTAGAGTTCCTGCTGGCCAACACGCCCCTCCCTCGGCTGATGCCCTCTCCTATCTCCCTTAGTGGTCCTCGTTACCACCTCTTGGCTCACACCACACTCACCCTGGCAGCAGTGCAAGATGGATTCCGCACACATGACCTCACCCTTGCCAGTCATGGTAAGTATGTATGTGCATGGGGGACACACATGTGATGGTGAGAAGAGGGGCTGTGGGATGATCCCCTTCTCATTCCCCTACCTCACCCTGCACTTCCTCCTCCTCCAGAGGAGAACCCTGCCTGGCTACCCCTTTATGGTAGCGTGTGTTGCCGTCTGGCAGCTCAGCCTCTCTGCATGACTCAGCCTACTGCAAGTGGTACCCTCAGGGTGCAGGTGAGGTGAGAGGGCCCTGAGGAGTGGAAGGGAGCAGGGAGAAGGTAGAGGAGAGCTGGATAACCAGGAATAGAAGAGCTAATGAAAAATCAAGATTTGGGTGGAAGAAATGGGATATGACCAGATGAGGGGAGGAATGGACAGCAGGGTGGACAAAAGGGGGGGCTGAGAAGAGGGATACTGGGGGGTGTGACTTCCCCAGAAAATGTTGAGTCATTTGTGCAGCAAGCTGGGGAGATGCAGAACTGGGCACAAGTGCATGGAGTTCTGAAAGGCACAAACCTCTTCTGTTACCGGCGACCTGAGGATGCAGACACTGGGGAAGAGCCGCTGCTTACTATTGCCATCAACAAGGTGATGGGTCCCTTGTGGTAAGGCCACCAAAGGCACAGGCCCAGGAGCCTCTCCTTCAGGCCCCAGGAGGGTGGGCACGTACCTCAGAGAGATAGAAGCAGGCCTCCTGCTCCTGACAGTGCCACATCCAGCTTCTGGGGCCCGTATTCTCCCCCACCACAGCATCACTGGGAGAGGATTGTCCCATTCATTTGCCATCCTCAGTCCCTGCCAAGTCTCAGAGAGGGTTTTCCCGCCTGCCAGTTCAGGGCTTTTCATCCTCTCTCCCTCTTCTCCCTCAGATTCCAATTTGTATCTATTTTACCACTTCCCATTTCTCTCCAGGTCCAATTGCCCTTCTTTGCTCCTTATCCCTTTTATTGGCTTTCCTGCCTACTTTTTGGCAGTTCTGAGGGACCTCTGGCTGGAGCATCCTTCCCTACCTCTGTGTCTTCCCTGCCTTGCTCAATCCATCTTTCCCTGTCTCAAGCTGCTCTTCCTCCCCTGACTCAGGACTGGTTGTCTCATCTCCAGCCCTTTTTTTGCCATTTCTTCCCACTCTGGTCAGTAGGAGACAAATGAGAGGGCTCAGCAAAAGCCCCGCAAGCTCATCCTTCTAAGGCAGGGGTGATCAAGGCTGCCTGATTGTCACTGCCAACTTCTGTGACCAAGGTAGACCTCTTCTTTCTCCTGCAGGAGACTCGAGTCCGGGCAGGGGAGCTGGACCAGGCTCTAGGACGGCCCTTCACGCTAAGCATCAGTAACCAGTATGGGGATGATGAGGTGACACACGCCCTTCAGACAGAAAGTCGGGAAGCCCTGCAGAGCTGGATGGAGGCTCTGTGGCAGCTTTTCTTTGACATGAGTAAGAGAGAAGGGGGCTGGGTTGAACCTCTGGGAAGGACTGGAGTTTTGTCATTTTTACTAAAGGTCTCTGTTTCAAGATTGTGTGGAAGGGAATGTAGCAGGAGAAAGGGCAGCCTGGCCTTCTCTTCTAATCAGCGCTCTTCCTCCAGGCCAGTGGAAGCAGTGTTGTGACGAAATCATGAAAATTGAAACTCCTGCTTCCCGGAAACCACTCCAAGCACTGGCAAAGCAGGGGTCCTTATACCATGAGATGGGTAAGTGAGAGGAATGTGCACTCCAGGAAGCTAATGGGAAGTAGGGTTGGGGACTTAAAGAGAAACCAGATAATAGAAACAGAGAAAGCACACTCTGGGCTACACCAGATCCCTGGGGACCCAATTCTCACCCAGTCCTGTGTGTTCTTTTCTCTTCTCCAACTCTTCTTAGAATCACCTCCACCAAAGTTCAAAACAAAACCCCAATGAGCCAGGATCATTTCATTGATTTCTTTCCTAATTTCTTGTTTTCTGTTTCCCTTTCTGCATGTGGATTCCTGTCTCTTCCTCTGACCCCTCACTTGCCTGGTACCGCTTTCGTTTTCTCCTCTTTCTTGGTTTCTTCACCCACCTCTGCTCCCCACCCGTCCCCTTCCCATCCCCATCTACCTTGTGCCCCTCATCTCACAGTTTTATCAGAGCCTGTAGCCCCAGGGGGCCCAGGTGAGGGGCTGCTCCTGCAGGATAACGCAATCTCGGCTGAGATCCGGGCTTTGCTTTCTTCCTATTACAGTGACAGGTGATAGGGCTGGGTAGGCTTGGGGCCTGAGCTCTGACTAGCCCACCCCTCCCCCAATCCCTTCCTGGTGCCACAGCTATTGAGCCGCTGGATGACATCGCAGCGGTGACAGACATCCTGACCCAGCGGGAGGGCGCAAGGCTGGAGACACCCCCACCCTGGCTGGCAATGTTTACAGACCAGCCTACCCTGCCTAACCCTTGCTCGCCTGCCTCAGTGGCCCCAGCCCCAGCCTGGACCCACCCTCTGCCCTGGGGGAGACCCCGAACCTTTTCCCTGGATGCTGTCCCCCCAGACCACTCCCCGAGGGCTCGCTCGGTTGCCCCCCTCCCACCTCAGCGATCCCCACGGACCAGAGGCCTCTGCAGTAAAGGCCAACCTCGCACTTGGCTCCAGTCACCAGTGTGAGAAAGAAAGGTGCTGGCATAGGATCTGCCCAGAAGAGAAAATGACCCAAGCACAGTCGGGCTCTGGATATGGCGCTGTCTATAGCAAGCTGGCCAGTCTGGCCTCCTGTTCCTCTGCTGGACCTGGGGTAGGCTGCAGGGGTGGGCAGAAGCCCCTCTTAAATTGTGGTTGCCATGGTACTGAGGGACTCATTCCTGGGGCTGGCTGGGACCTCCCTAAACCCTTCCTGGAAGAAAACTGGAACCAACTCTGCCCTACCTCCCTGCACTAACCAGCTTTGAGGATGGCACTGAAGAACCCTTGGAGGAAACATACCTCCCTTGTGACTCCCACATCAACCATTAAAGCTATTTAACAGCAGCTTTCACCTGGCTCCCGAGGACAGGGTGCCTCTCTCTGCCTGGTCTAGACCTGTCTCACTTCATCCCTGGAGCATAGTTTACCAGCTGTGAAATATGACTATGATACTGAGTAATCAGACTAACGCTGGGTGGAGTGGGTACTTTATGAATACCACAGGGACAAAGCAAGGCTGCTCTTCTCACACACTGCTGAACATCCGGATCTCCGCAAGGTCATAGCCAGTCACGGCAAAGGAGCTGCCCGAGGAATCACAAAATCGAGCACCACACAGCTGGGTGTCAGAAACACACTCACCATGACAGTGTTCCACCTGGGAGAGCAGAGGGCTGGTCAGGGCCTGCTGCCCCATGCTTGGGCCCCCCCCCATTCCACCCACCCCATGACACATACCTCAGTGTAGCCACTCTCTGGGCTTCTGCTCAGCTTCCAGATATGCACAAAGGTGTCCTCACCTGCAGAGAGTAGCTGTGGAAGAGGAAGGCGGGGCAGTCAGAATGCCCTGACAGGGGACAGGTATAAGATGGAATCCCCAGTCGAGGTGCCCCAGGGAGGGGGCTACACTGAGTTGCAAAGACAAGCCTATGGTGTTCTCTCAACATTCCACTGCCGGGAAAAAGGATATGTAGGGACAGAGGAGGAGACTGACCTTGCCCACCTCAGGAGCCAGGTCCAGGGCGCAGATGGCCCGGGCATGGGCATTGATCTGGACATGAAGATTTCCTGTGGCGGCCTCATACAGACGCACTTGTCCGTTCCCATAGCCTGCTGCTATGATCCCCTGCCACAACTTCACAGAGGGGCACGGGACTCTGCAAGGGTGACACCAAACTTTGTTTTGCCCAGATCAAATCGTACCTGAAGCTACCTCATGAAGCCCTCTACCCCTTCTGCCTCACCTACCCAAATCCTGGAATGCGGGTCAATAATGTGAATTCTGGCCCTGACTGCCAGACACACAGCAAGCCTGAGTCATCTGCCGTCACCATGTCAGCCACACAATCCTGAAGGGAAAAGCAGGATCAGCCCTTCCCTTTCTCCCCTGCTATGGTCCTGTATACAGGGCAGGAGGGGAAGGGAGGCAGTGTGTGCATCTTTGCCTCTCCAGGCAAAGGGCAAGATGGGTCTCACTAGCTAGACCCATCAGAAACCACCCCTACCACCAGGGTTCCCTTAGGAAGCATGAACTGCTTTCCTTGAATTTCTTCATGGAGTCCCATCCCCCAGTAACACGTTAGGAGGGGGTGCATAATTGCCTCACTGGATGGATGATAAAACTGAGGCCACAGTGTCATGACCTTCTGGAGGTCTTGTAGTGAACCAGTCACAGTCATGACTAGACCCTGGGCCCCTGCACCCCCAACACCAGGCAGCCAACACAGCCCATGGGCCTAGCCCTATGCCAGGTACAATGGAGAATATGAATAAGAAAATGTCCTGTTCTCAAGAGGTTTGCAAATTAATTGGGGAGACAAGAGTTGTTTTTTGAGGGCAGTGCCAATTCAGGTTTCAGCTAAGAGAGATCAGTAGGAGCTAGAATATGGGGAAGGCTTCCTGGAGAGGATGGATGGCACTGGAGCTGGGCCTGAATAGGTGGGACTTGCCCTGGAGGAGGAAGCTGCACATTTCAGAGCTGGAAAGTATCTTAGAAACCATTTGTTCCAACTCCTCATTTCACATCAGTATTATAAAGCCTTAGTTAACTATAAAATACTACATAAATGTAAAGTATCTCTGGCTTTATCACCGAACCTGGTTGCTGAAGACTAGGAAAATGCAGATTTGCCAATCCACCTGTTTAGTGGCAGAGCCAAGACTCAAAGCCAGGTCCCCTCCCTCCCAGGGTGGGGAAGGCTCCCAGCTGGGTAGGGGAAGTCCACTCACCTGTCCCTGGGCAGGCTCGGTGGCAATGTCTGTGATTGGTGTCTGGTGCCCAGCCAGCTCCTCGCTCAGTATAATGTTGGGACCCTTGACTGGGATGTCAAACACCAGCACCCGGCCTGACCATGTTCCTATAGCCAGAATCAGTACCCCAGTGATGACTTCCTGACCCACCTGGGTCTCCAGCCACCATACTCAACACTTACTCCATCCCAGAAACCTTAGTAACAAAACCCCTTCTCACTGCTCCAACAGCCATGCCCCTTCATTCACTAGCCTCATCCTATCCCACCCTGATCCTCTGAACCCTTCCATGGTTTACTGGAGTCTCTGATTCCACTCCGCTTCCACCCTTCCCTCTAACTTTCCAGTTTCCTCAGGCCCTCATTATCCTCCTGGCCACAGCCCACATGCTCCAGCACCCCTCCATGCCCTGCCCTTGGCTCCCTCACCCACAAAGATGAAGTGGCCACTGGCAGCAATTCCCCGGGCAAACACAGCCTGTACTGAATACGAAAGGGAAGAATGATCAGAAATATCCCTTCCTGCAGCCCTAGCAAACCCTCTCTGCCCCTACCCCACTTGGTCCTGCAGGTACCTGGGGAGGCATCTCCAGAGTCCAGTGCATGCCAGTAGACCATGGTGTTGCGATTGGACTCGTACATCTGGAAGACAAGGGCAAGAACCAGGGGGCATAACCCAACTGACCTCTGCTGAGTACTTCACATATCCGTGTTTGCCTTAGCCCATTTAATCCTCAAAACAAATCTGGGATGTAGGTACTATTTTTATCCTAATTTCTTCAGAGGACAACAGTGAGAGTGAGAATAGTGTAAGAACACACAACTAGTAAAGGGGCAGATACTGGAGGTGACACTTGGGAACTGGAAAAGATGGAAAGATTGAAGATAAGACATAGAAAAAGAGTGAATGGGCCAAGCATGTGAAAAGTTTGGAAGTGTTCAGAGGCAAGTGGGAAAGAGTCTGGAAGCCTGGAGGGGAGCTGAGAAGGCTCTGGTGGGGCAAGCAGGAGAGTCCTCTTCTTACCTGTATTCCTCGATGTGAGGTGAGTACCAGCAGCACTCGAAAGGGGAGGACACACCAGTGGACCTGGAGGGAGGTGCATCAGTGTAGGGAGAAAATCAAAGCAAGGAAGATGAGTCTTTTTTTTTTGGCGGGGGCGGGGGGGGGGGGTGGAGTCTTGCTCTGTCGCCCAGGCTGGAGTGCAGTGGCACCATCTCGGCTCACTGCAACCTCAGTCTCCTGGGTTCAAGCGATTCTCCTGCCTCAGCCTCCCAAGTAGCTGGGATTACAGGTGCACACCACTACACCCGGTTAATATTTTTGTATTCTTAGTAGAGAAGAGGTTTCACCATGTTGGCCAGGCTGGTCTCGAACTCCTGGCCTCAAGTGCCCGTCTCAGCCTCCCAAAGTGTTGGGATTACAGGCGTGAGCCACCGCGCCCGGCAGAAAGGTGGAGATTCTGAGGTTAGGACATGCCTGCTCCTGAAGGTTTGGAGAGAAAAGGCTGGGGGTAGGACTGGGTTCAGCAACATCACTCCTAACTCCATGCCTCACCTGAGTCATAAGTGGGGGGCTCACTCCAGCACCCTCCTTAGCGTGGAGCTGGCGCTGGGCCAAGGGCACACCCTCAGGAGCAACGCTGAGAAGCTGGGCGCTTGGTCCATGAACCACACCAAAATACGTGAGTTTGCGAGCCGACAGTTGCAGCACACTGAGGTTGTTGCACAGGGGGGCGGCCGAGCCTCGAAGGGGAATGGAGCGCTCCCGGCGGTACATCCTGTAGGGAGGTGCCTTCGAATCACCAGGCGCGCTACAAACAGACGCAGCGAAGATGTCCGAGGAAGGCTATCATCGAGCATTTCGGAAGATGCCTGATACTGGGTCACAGGATGGGGTGCCCTGACGACGGTGATGGGGGAGGGTCACACGGCGTGGGGAGGGTCTCGAGGAGCAAGACAGGGGAGTCCCAGGGCTGTTTTGGGGAGACGGGGGAATCGCAGGGGAGGAATGGTAATGACACAGGACCACCCGATGGCCCCAAGCCTGCGAGCCAAATAAGTGTGATGAAGATCCCAAGGCTTTCTACCTCGGCTCCGATCCCTGAAGCCCCCGGCCTAGGTCAGAAGTAACACCCGCAGCCCCCAGATCCGCTCGCCCGACTCCTGGTTCGCAGGGTCCCTCCAAACCGCCGCCACCGTAGAGAGGACGCACGTACGCACGGGCCGTTGGGCGGGGTGAGCGGCCGGAACATGCCGCGGGCGGCGCGGTTGCCAGGGCAACTGTGGGCGGGGCGAGCGACGCCGAGCGCGTGGTTGCCGAGGCGACTGTTAGGCCGCGGCGCGGCCCGGACGCAGCAGAAACAGCAGAGTTGCTGCGACCGCGTTGGCGATGGCGCACGAAGGCTCGGTGAGCTTCAGCTCAGCTGGGGATGTGCCAGAGCCAGGGTCGGCCATTAAGGACAGTGTCGGGAACAGTGGGCTGGCTCTGGGCCGCCCAGTGCCCCTACTTGCTCCCGCCCACCGCGCGGGAGTTCTAGATGACCAAGGAAGCCACGTCGGTACTCGGGCAGAAAACCTACACCTGCACGGTGCCCACTCAAACGTTTTGTCACACTCAAGCCATGAGGGAAAGGGTCAGTGGGTGGTGTAGAGCCCGCGAATGGGAAGTGGATTTTGAAACAACTAATGAATGTAGTAAGTCTCTTACATGGTGGTGCGTATTTAAATGGATAAGCATTTAGAGAGAGAAGATAACAGAAAAAATCTATCTCGAGAATTTCAAGAGGAAGAAATATATTAAATAATTCAGAGCCTGCACTTGAAAGTCAAATTGTTGGCCGGGCGCGGTGGCTCAAGCCTGTAATCCCAGCACTTTGGGAGGCCGAGACGGGCGGATCACGAGGTCAGGAGATCGAGACCATCGTGGCTAACACGGTGAAACCCTGTCTCTACTAAAAAAAAAAAAAACTAGCCGGGCGAGGTGGCGGGCGCCTGTAGTCCCAGCTACTCGGGAGGCTGAGGCCGGAGAATGGCGTAAACCCCGGGGGCGGAGCTTGCAGTGAGCTGAGATCAGGCCACTGCACTCCAGCCCCGGCGACAGAGCTAGACTCCATCTCAAAAAAAAAAAGTCAAATTGTTTAAGAACCAATCAATTTTAAAATAAAGAAAACGGGGCCGGTTGCAGTGGCTCAGGCCTGTAATCCCAGCACTTTGGGAGGCTGAGGCGGGCGGATTACCTAAGGTCAGGAGTTCAAAACCAGCCAGGCCAACATGGCGAGACCCCATCTCTACTAAAATACAAAAGATTAGCTGGGTGTGGTGGCGCGGTGCCTGTAGTCCCAGCTACTCGGGAGGCTGAGGCAGGAGAATCGCTTGAACCTGGGAGGCGGAGGTTGCAGTGAGTGGAGATCGCACAGCTGCACTCTAGCCTGGGTGACAGAGACTGTCTCCAAAAAAAAAAAGAAGGAAAAGAAAAAAGAAAATGGATTTGAAGAGCCTTTGTGCAGAAATATCTCTGTCCCGTCTGGTCACCATCACGGGTGTCAGATGCAAAGCTGGGAGGGGAGGTCTAAGGAACCAACTCTCTTTATGCAGTCCAGTCAGCCCTGCTCTAGTCAAGCTTGGCCTGGGCTGTGGGCCACTCCTGGTGCTTGCCACAGGGCTCTTCTCACTGGTGGATGGGGTAATGAGACTTAAGGGATTTTGAGTTCAGTGCAAGACTTAGGAAACAGCAGATTTGGGGAGATAATGAATTTTGGGAAACAGATATGAGACAAGGTTTTAGCAGGGCAATAGGCAAAGGTTTGGGAAGATCACATTTGGAGGTGCATTTTGGAAGGAACCAGGTTCAGGGAGACTGTTGTGGGGAATTGAGGGAGCTCCCAAGAGATTGTTTGTAAACTTTTTATGCCCCTAAAGTGAGTTTTGGGGACTAGTCTTTTTTTTTTTTTTTTTAAGTGATTACAAAAGGAAACAAACTCATTGTAGAGAACTTTCAAAATAGAAAAGAGCATAGGAAGGAAACGTACTCTCTGTTATCATTTTGATGTCTTCCTTTTGTTGAACACATAGTGGTTTACATATATGAGATCATAATTGATATGTAATTTTGTATCCTTTCATTTAATATTACATCATAAACATTTGCTTTATGCCTTTGCAAATTCTTTCATTTTTTTTTTTTTTTTTTTTGAGACAGAGTCTCACTCTGTTGCCTAGGCTGGAGTGCAGTGGCCGGATCTCAGCTCACTGCAAGCTCCGCCTCCCGGGTTCACACCATTCTCCTGCCTCAGCCTCCTGAGCAGCTGGGACTATACGTGCCCGCCACCTCACCCGGCTAGTTTTTTTTTTTTTTTGTATTTTTTAGTAGAGACGGGGTTTCACAGTGTTAGCCAGGATGGTCTCGATCTGCTGACCTCGTGATCCGCCCGTCTCGGCCTCCCAAAGTGCTGGGATTACAGGCTTGAGCCACCGCGCCCGGCCTGCAAATTCTTTCTAAAGATTACCTTTAATGGCTGGGTCGGTGGCTCACGCCTGCCAGGTGAGCAGATCACTTGAGGCCAGTTCAAGACAAGCCTGGCCAACATGGTGAAACCCCATCTCTACTAAAAATAGAAAAAATATTAGCTGGGGCTTGTGGCAGGCACCTGTAATCCCAGCTACTCAGGAGGCTGAGGCAGGAGAATTGCTTGAACCTGGGAGGTGGAGGTTACAATGAGCTGAGATCTTGCCACTGCACTCCAGCCTGGGTGACAGAGCGAGACTCTGTCTCAAAAACAAAAACAAACAAACAGAAAAGATTACCTTTAATCATTGCATAATATTGCAGTATATATAGCATAGTCAATTATTCTCTTTTTAAAGACATATTTTCAATATTCTGCTATTTTAAAAATACCACAGGGAATTTGTTGGAGAATATATGTATATTGTTTAAGAACCTATATATATATATTTTTTTTTTTTTTGAGATGGAGTCTCACTCTGTCGCCCAGGCTGGAGTGCAGTGGCCGGATCTCAGCTCACTGCAAGCTCCGCCTTCCGGGTTTACGCCATTCTCCTGCCTCAGCCTCCCCAGTAGCTGGGACTACAGGCGCCTGCCACCTCGCCCGGCTAGTTTTTTGTGTTTTTTAGTAGAGACGGGGTTTCACCGTGTTAGCCAGGATGGTCTCGATCTCCTGACCTTGTGATCCGCCCGTCTCAGCCTCCCAAAGTGCTGGGATTACAGGCTTGAGCCACCGCGCCCGGCCCGGAGAATATATTTTATATTCATTTCAGAAAATGCCTTTTGGTTGTATTTATAGAACTGAAATTGCAGGGTTGAAGAAGTGAAAACATTTTTTGATGTCTTCATGCATACTGTTGCAGCATGGTGTCACACTAAACCTTTACCAATGTTGAGTATTCTTGTTTTTAAAATAATTTCTAATTTGATGAACTAGAAATCAGAATCTCAATACTATATTTATTAGTCATCTACAGTCCCTCTTTTGTGAAATGTCATGTCCTTTGCTTATCTTTGGGATCTCAAATGGTTTTTCTTCTTATAGTTTAAATTTTTATTGCAATGTAGCCCAAGCTGGACTTGAACTCCTGGGCTCAAGAAATCTCCCTGCCTCAGCCTCCCAAGCAGCTGGTACTATGGGTGTGCACCACTGTGCCTGGCCATTTTTCTTCTTCTATTTTTTATTTTATTAGTATTTATTTATTTATTTATTTGAGACAGAGTCTCGCTCTGTCACCCAGGCTGGAGTTCGACAGGATGATCTCAGCTCACTGCAAACTCTGCCTCCCGGGTTCAAGTAATTCTCATGCCTCAGCCTCCCTACTAGCTGGGATTACAGGCGCCCACCACCATACCTGGCTAATTTTTGTATTATTAGTAGAGACGGGGTTTCACCATGTTGGCTAGGCTGGTCTCGAACTCCTGACCTCAAATGATCCACCCGCCTCAGCCTCCCAAAGTGCTGGGATTACAGGCATGAACCACCGCACCCGGCCGTTTGTTAAATATGATCTTTTAATTTACTCTGGATATTTATCTTTTTTCATATTTGTTGCAAATGCCTTTGGTTGAGATGCTCTGGAGTCAGACTTGCATGTGAATGCATTCTGACTTCACTACCTCCTACTTGTGTGATACTGGGTAAATTACCATAAAATGGAGATAAGAATAGTTGATAAAAAAAAAAAAAATGTAGAGAACTTTTTAGCTCCCCTGAGGCGTGGCTGCGCTGTTCTAAGGGGGACTCCGAGCCCGGGCTATTTCTGGCGCTGGCGCGGCTCCAGGAAGGCATCCGCATTTGCGACCAGCCGTGGCCGCGGTGGAGCCTGGCCAGCCTGGCCGGGCCTCAGCGCCCAGCACCGCCGCTCCCGCCAAACCGGAGCATGCACCGCAGGCCGGAGGCCGGGTTCGCCCATCCCAGCCATCACTCTTCCACCTGCTCCTTAGAGAAGGGAAGATGAGCAAGTCGACCTCAAAGTCCAGCCAGTCCTTGGCCTCCAAGCAGAAAAAGGATGGCACTGAGAAGCGGGCCGTGGCAGGCCATGCCAGCAGTCTCCGGTGAGTCCCGGGACATCGCTGGTAGGGAGTCAGAAGGAGCCCAGCGAAATGCCAACACCTAAGAGACCTTGGGCCGACCAAAGGGAAGCAAAATCAAGGGTGCTGCTAAGACCCGGAAAACCACCACAACTCCAGGAAGGAAACCAAGGGGAAGACCCAAAAAACTAGAGAAGGAGGAAGAGAAGGGCATCTCGCAGGAGTCCTCACCAAAGGAGCAGCTTCCTTCTGGGACTGGACAGCTTTGATCCACTCCCACCCCGCCACACCCTCTACCCCCTCCCCACACCCACTATCACCACCGCCTCCTGCCACCACCCCCCATCTTCCACCTGGCCCTCACCACCACACTACACAACACACTAGCCGCTGCAGGGTCCCTATGGACTGAGTGGGGAGGACTTTTCCCCTGGCCTGTTCCTACCCCCAACCCCCGCCCACCCACTCATACATATGTGCCCTCCTGGACAAGGCTAATGTCCCACTTAGCCGCACCCTGCACCTGCTGCGTCCCCACTCCCTTGGTGGTGGGGACATTGCTCTCTGGGCTTTTGGTTTGGGGGCCACCTCTCTGCTCCTCCACTGTTCCCTCTGGCTTCCCATAGAGGGGCCTGGGAGGGCTCCCCTGGCCTTAAAAGGGGCCCAAGCCCCCATTCTGGCACACCCCACTTCACTGTCCTGGCAGCAGCAGGTGTGGCCAATGGAGGGGGGGTGCTGGCCCCTAGGATTCCCCCAGCCAAACTGTCTTTGTCACCATGTGAGGCTCACACCTTTCATCCTTCCCCACCTGCCCTAGTCCCTGCACTAGATTGGACAGCCCCCACTGGCTACAGGAAAGCAGGAGGGGTGTGAGTCCCCTACTCCCTCTTTGCAGTGGCCCCAGCCCCCTTACCCTCTGCCTGGGATCTGAGTACATATTGCAGTGAGGGAGATGCAGTCACCTATTGTCCAGGTGAGGCCCATGAGCCCTGTGGCAGCCACCTGAGGTGGGCTGTGTCTGCTCTCCCAACCCTACTTTGCTTCTACCACTTGGCCATTTCCCCCTCCTCAGATGGGGCACCAATAACAAGGAACTCACCCTTCCCACTCCCAACCCTCCTGCTCCTGCCACCCACCATGGTTCTGGTTCCATTTTTCCTTTGTTCACAAACTACCTCCAGATAGTTGTTTTGTTTTTGGTTCAATGTTCCATTCTTTGACATCCGTCATTGCTGCTGCTACCAGCGCTAAATGTTCATCCACATTACCTCCTGCTCTGCACGTGATCCCCTCCCCCAAGTTACTCTTCGTGGGGAAGAGGGGCTGGGGCATGGCAGGCTGGGTGACCGACTACTCCAGTCAGGGTCCTGCCCTTAGGATGCTGCCGCAGAGAGCAAGGGGGCCCGAATTCACCATAAAGGGTGTAGGGGCCACCTCCTTCCCCTGATCTGTCAGGGAGGGGTAGCCATTATTTGTCCCAGCCTGGGGCTCCCCCTCTGGTTTCCTATTTGCAGTTACTTGAATTAAAAAAAAAAAAAAATCCTTTTCTGGAAAACAAAATGTAGAGAAGACTCTAAATAGCACCAATAATTCCAGGACTGTTTACTGAATTGTCTTTCTCAAGTACTTTGAACACTGAAGAATTTTGAACACTTGCACTGGTATAAGGGCCATGAAGTTAAACCTTCACATTGCCTGAGTTTGCTCACTGTGTGCTCCTAAGCAAGGATGGTTAACTTCTGTCAGACTTCAGTTTCTTTCTTTTCTTTTCTCTTTTTTTTTTTTTTTTTTTTGAGACGCAGTCTCACTGTCACCAGGTTGGAGTGCTGTGGCGCAATCTGCTCGCTGCAACCTCCATCTCCCGGGTTCAAGCGATTTTCCTGCCTCAGCCTCCCCACTTCAGTTTCTTTATCTGTCAATTGTGGTTAGTGGGCTGTTAATGAAAATTATTAAGTCAAACATCTACTAAGCATCAGTCACATATGGGCTCTTCCTCAATTGGCCCTTTTCCTTCCCACTAGACAACTGGAGAAAGCTTCCTTCTAACCTACAGCTACTCTTAACGTTCCACTTCTTGGTTTCCTGCTCTGACTGCCCTGTTTTGTTTTCACAGAGGCAGGAGAGGCAGGTCCGAGACCGCGCGGTGACCCGGTCCAAGACGGAAAAAGTGCGGCCGCCCACTGTGCCAGTGCCGCAGGTGGATATTGTGCCTGGGCGGCTCAATGAGGCCGAGTGGATGGCGCTTACCGCCCTCGAGGAGGGCGAGGACGTGGTAGGGGACATCTTGGCCGACTTGCTGGCTCGAGTCATGGACTCTGCTTTCAAAGTCTACGTGACTCAGCAGGTGGGCCGGGATTCGGGTCCTTCAGACTCATTTCCTCCCTCTCCGGCCCCTCCTTGCCAACCTGAGACCCTCTCTCGCCTCGCCTCCGCAGTGTATTCCATTCACCATCAGCCAGGCCCGGGAGGCCATGCTGCAGATCACGGAGTGGCGCTTCCTGGCCCGGGACGAGGGAGAATCTGCAGTGGCTGAGGACCCCACGTGGGGTGAGGACGAGGAACCTTCGGCATGCACGACAGACTCCTGGGCTCAGGGTTCAGTGCCCGTGCTGCACGCGCCCACCTCGGAGGGCCTGGAGAACTTCCAAGGCGAAGTACACTCCTCAGGAACCTCTCCGGTCTCCTCTGCCCCTACTCCTGCTCTCCTCTTTCCGACATCTCACTGTCCGAGTGCATTTCCCCAGGACCCTGGGGGCGTGGACCAGATCCCTTTAGGAAGGTCGTGGATGGGTCGAGGCTCCCAGGAGCAGATGGAATCTTGGGAGCCTTCTCCGGAGCTGAAAGTCACCTCGGCCCCTCCTCCTACGTCAGAGCTGTTTCAGGAGGCAGGGCCAGGAGGTCCTGTAGAGGAAGCGGACGGCCAGTGTAGAGGCCTCTCCTCGGCCGGGTCCTTGAGCGCGAGCTTCCAACTGTCGGTGGAGGAGGTGCCTGCGGAGGATGCCGACCCTTCTCTGGAGCGGTACCTGGTGGCCAGCTCCCAGGCCTTAACCGAGAGAGGACAGCCCCTGGGTTTCCATTTGTCATTGGAGGACCTCTACTGTTGCATGCCCCAACTGGACACGGCTGGGGATCGGCTGGAACTCAGGTCGGAGGGGGTGCCCGGCATCGCCTCGGGCGTGTGGGAGTCCTGCCCCTCTGTGGGCGGCGCCACCCGCCCCTCCGCGTCCTCCCAGCAGCAGCTGGACGGATCCTCAGCTGTGCGGCTGAGCGCCCAGGACCACAGGATGCGCCGCAAGGCGGCCGTGAAGCGCCTGGACCCTGCGCGGCTCCCGTGCCACTGGGTGTGCCCTGTGGCTGAGGTCCTGGTCCCAGACTTTCAAACACGCCCCTTGGAAGCCTACCGAGGACGCCAGCGGGGCGAGAAGACCAAGGCCCGGGCCGAACTCCAAGCCTTCGGCCCCAGCACCTGTGTCTCCCCGGCAGCGTTCTTCCCTCTCCGGCCAGGCGTTCAAAGTGCCTTGGACTCGGGCCCCGCACTCCACTTCCCCACTTTAAATTTAGGCCTATCGTCGCCATCCTTCAGGTCAAAGCTGCCACTCCCCGACTCCAGGATCCGCTTCCTCACCACACACCCAGTGCTCCCTGATGCGGCCCGCAGCCTTAGCCCCAAGCTGTGGCCCAGTGCCAGGTGGCCCAGCGGTTGGGAGGGGGAGGCCGAGTTGCTGGGCGAGCTGTGGGCTGGCCGGACCCGTGTGCCTCCACAGGGTCTGGAGCTGGCAGACAGGGAGGGCCAGGATCCTGGCAGGTGGCCTCGAACCACACCCCGGGTTCTTGAAGCCACTTCCCAGGTGATGTGGAAGCCGCTGTTGCTGCCAGAAGCCCTGAAGCTGGCCCCTGGTGTGAGCATGTGGAACCGGAGTACCCAGGTGTTGTTCAGCTCTGGTGTGCCTGAACAAGAGGACAAAGAAGGTAGCACCTTTCCTCCCGTTGAGCAACACCCCATCCAGACAGGTGCCCCAAAGCCCCAGGTGACCATAGCACAGCTAATGAAGAACTCAACCCCCAAAGTGTGGTCACACTCCTCTAAGCCCGCTGCCTCACTCTGATCCCTTAGCCTCTGGCAGTGTTAACAGGCCCCTCCCTCTGCTTGCCAGAAATAAACACCTGAGTTGCCTTAGTCTGATGTCTCTTGTCAGTTTCTTCCAAGGGTGTCCACCCTCTCACTGAACTCCAAGGGGAGCAGTTATCCTGCAGGCCTAGAAGAAGATAGAACCAGGGTTCAGGAAATAATCCTCTCGCCACCCTTAGGAGACCCTGCTTTAGGGCCAAAACTGACCCATTGCAGAGGCATTGTAGAGAAACCCCCGTCCTCCAAAGGAGTACACATAAGGGCTGCCAGCGGGTCTGGCTCTGTAGAGAGAACTTCGGGTCTCCTTTCAGTAGGGGAGGAAGGAGATGGCCCTGCATAAGCAAGGAGTGATTCGAGATATGAAGAACTTGATTTCTTGCTTCCCCAGTCCCTGGAGCTTGGTCACTTCACCTTAGACTGCAAATCCAAATTTCGCTTTTGGAGTTAAGGAGGAACTCTCACATTCAAACAGTATATTGAACAAACTCAAGAGTCAGTGCCTCCTTAAATTTTATCTCAGGCTCTACACCTGCCTCGTTGCTAGTCTCCACTCTGCCCAGATTTATCCTGCACCCACTTCCTCCTACAGCATTTCCCCAGCAGGCCCAGGAAGTTTCTGCTATGTTGCTGTGGCCTGCACTCAGCATCCTAGTCTGGGGTGCTGGCTCTGTCTTCCTTATTCTGGTCCTCCTGCTTCAACTATGTGTGCAGCTCTGGCAGAAGTCTCATCCCTGGGACCTCCAGCACTGCTCCACAGATCTGACTGGGAAAACAGCCATAGTGACTGGGGCCAACAGTGGTGAGTGCTCCTGCCACCCTGAATCCTCACTGTGGTCCTCAGCCTACAACTCTCACAGGGAAGGCAAGGAGAAGCGTCCACTATCAACACCCTTGTTCCTCCCCTAGAGTGTCCCTTATTCACTGTAGTCACCACCCAGCCAAAGCTGTCCTCCCACAGGCATCAGGAAGGTTGTATCCCAGGACCTAGCTCAGTGTGGGGCCCAGGTGGTCCTTACCTGTCAGAGCAGGGAACGTGGACAGCAAGCCCTAGCTGAGATCCAAGCAGCCTCAAACAGTAACGGCCTCCTGCTTGGCGAGGTGGACCTCAGCTCCATGACCTCTATTCGGAGCTTTGCCTGGAGGCTTCTACAGGAGAATCCTGAGATACATCTGCTGGTAAACAATGCTGGAGTCAGTGGTATGTGCCTTGGCTTGCTTCTCCAAACACGTTTCTGCAGCCTCCTTTCTAGCTCAGGAACCCTAAAACAGGTATCCTCAAAGCCTAACGTACGCAATCTCACCAGAACACTCTAATCCATACCCTCCCCTAAAAAGCCAACGTTGAGTTATAGCCTTAAACTTCATTGCCCCCATCTTTGCATGTACGTGCCCCTGTGGCATTTCTGCTGAAGGTAATATGTCCCTCCCAGACCTTGTCTCCCTCAAGGTGTTCCCTTTATCACTCAATGCCAGTGTTTTCATTTCCTCCCAGGATTCCCCAAGACACTTACCCCAGACCTGGATCTCACCTTTGTCACTAACTATGTTGGGCCCTTTCTGCTCACAAATCTACTCCAAGGTAAGGAAGGATGGGCACCTTCTGTGCTGCCCCTCTTCCCTGTACCCCTGGCATTCTAGTGAGGTCTCCCAGGACCACTTCTTGCCTCTTGGCACCCAACTGCTTGCTGAGTGGTGACCCAACACACGTTTTGTGAGGTCTCCCAGGACCACTTCTTGCCTCTTGGCACCCAACTGCTTGCTGAGTGGTGACCCAACACACGTTTTGTGTCACACATCAGGGAGGCCCAGCTGGCACAAGCCAGTATTAGAAGGCTGGTAGAAGAATCATTCAGCCCAAAATATAATCAGCAAGGGGATATGAGATCCCAGATCTCCTTCTCCCATCCCCTAGTTCCAGCCAGACCAGTAGAGTCCGTTTTTGCAACGAAGGGTTCTTGAGGGGGATACTAGGCACCAGAAACAGAGAAAGCAAGAAGACCCAGTTTATTTTCTCAGGGTCAGCCAGAGGTGTAGGCCATACAGGTGATACAGTTGATACATTACTGCCTTGGGCCTAAGTCCTTTGAAGAGGCCCTTTCTGATTGAGAAAGTTTGGCTCCTCCAGGGAAAGTTCGGGGAGTGGGTGGCAGGCACATTCTCCTGGATGTTTTCTCTTAGATTGTATAATAGCCCCTTTATTATTTTTGTTTGTTTTTTTAAAAAATTACTCATCTCCTTGCAATGTGATAGCCTCTTTAAAAGAAAAGCATTTTTTTCGGGGGAGGGTCAGGTAATACATATCCAAAGTACAAAATTGAAAGTGTACAAAAGGATATAGAGAGGTTTTTGTTTGTTTGTTTTTGTTTTAACTATTTTTCTCTTCTTGTACATCAACCACCTGTTCCCCCACTGAGAGGCAACTCAGGGTCTCACGTATCCTTTAGTGGTCAACTAAATTAATCCCAACTGGAAAGTGAACAAAGGCAAAATTCTATGCACCTGCAAGTATGATTGTTTTTGTCCCTTTCCACAAATTGTAACATGTCATGACACTATCTGCATCTTGCTTAGTGACAGTTTCTTAAACTTCTTTCCTGTCTCCTCTTCTCTAATCTATTATCCCCACTGCCACATCTAGTAATCACTTTTCATCATGACACTTTCTTGCTTAAAATCCTTTGAAGGTACCCCTCTCCTTTGTAGGATGAACTCTAAGCCCCTCCTCTATACTTAGAAGGCCCTGTGCTAGGCCGGGCGTGGTGGCTCATGCCTGTAATCCCAGCACTTTGAGAGGCTGAGGTGGGCTAATCACCTGAGGTCGGGAGTTCGAGACCAGCCTGACCAACATGGAGAAACCCCATCTCTAGTAAAAATACAAAATTAGCCGAGCATGGTGGTGCATGCCTGTAATCCCAGCTACTTGGGAGGCTGAGGCAGGATAATTGCTTGAACCCGGGAGGAGGAGGTTTCAGTGAGCTGAGACTGCGCCATTGCACTCCAGCTTGGGCAACAAGAGTGAAACTCTGTCTCAAAAAAAAGAAAAAACCCTCCACTGGCTGAGAGGCCTTGCCTTTTGTCCTTCCTTAACCCACCTCCTAGTCTCCAGCCAGGCAATCTGCAGCTCTTGGACCATGGTCTGTTTTTTTTTTCACCCTCTCGCTGTGTTTTTGCACATATGGTTCTTTCTATCTGGAATATCCTTTCTCATCATGTTGGCCTGGCTAACTTCAGTTCACCTGCCAAGATGCAGCACAGATATCACCTCTGCTGTGGATCTTTCCACAACCTTCACCTCCCCCAGTCACCCCCATTTATGGGGCTCCATCAGCCCCCTTGGGCATATCTCTGTGACTGCACTGATGTTGCTCTGTGAGGATCAGTCTCTCCAACTGAGCAGAGTGCTTTTGGTCTCTGTGTCACTGTCTGCAAATTTAAAGTCCATTGTCTTCTTTAAGAATAATTTTCTTTCCAGCAAATTTTGGCTCAATACCACCTGCTCAGTTTTTCATTTGTAATTTGTAATTTTTAAATTTTATTTTGTATTAATTTTTTTTTCCTGGGGAGACAAGGTGCAGGTGTTGAAAGCAGCCCATGCAGCAGCCTGGCCTCCTGCTGAGTGATTCTTAATTTCAATGTAAGCCTCGAAATAATTTTAGCATTTTAAAAACAATACTGTAAACTGATATGTGACAACTATATTTTATACTTTATATAATCCAGCCTTTTTTTTTTTTTTTGAGAAGGAGTTTTGCTCTTGTTTCCCAGGCTGGAGTGCAGTGGTACGATTTTGGCTCACTGCAACCTCCACCTCCTGGGTTCAAGTAATTCTCCTGCCTCACTGTCCCAATGAGCTGGGATTATAGGCGTCCAACACCACGCCCAGCTAATTTTTTGTATTTTTGCTAGAGACGGGGTTTCGCCACGTTGGGCAGGCTGACCTCAGGTGATCCACCCGCCTTGGCCTCTCAAAGTGCTGGGATTACAGGCATGAGCCACCACACCCGGCCAATCCAGATTTTTTTTGTATACTTACTGATATGGTTTGGCTCTGTGTCCCCACCCAAATCTCATCTTGAACTGTAATCCCCACATGTGGAGGGAGGGACCTGGTGGGAAGTGATTGGATCATGGGGGCAGTTTCCCCCATGCTATTCTTGTGATGTTGAGAGAGATCTCACAAGATCTGATGGTTTTAAAAATGGCAATTTTCCCCTGCCTGCTCTCTGTCTCACCTGCGACCATGTAAGACATGCCTTGCTTCCCCTTTGTCTTCCGCCATGATTATAAGTTTCCTGAGATCTCCCCAGCCATGCAGAGTTGTGAGTCAATTAAACCTTTTTTGTTTATAAGTTACCCAGTCTCGGGTAGCATCTTAATGGTGGTGTGAGAACAGACTAAAACACTTATGTACTATTTTAAACATTTTTTTAAGATTTAACTTTAAGGCTGTAATTTTGTTTTTGTTTTTGTTTTTTAATATTAAACTTGTCAATAGTTTTCCAGTGATGGCCTTCCCTAGCTTTGTTTCTTTAAAAATATTTTCTCAAGTATCTCTGCACACATATTTCTTTTCCCCCAAACCTAGCACCCTTATGTCCTTAGCACCTAGCTTAGTGTCTGCCATATTCCAGGTGCCTAATGAACATTTGTGGGATGGATAAATGAAGGAATTAATGTATAAATACATGAAAGCAACTTTCACAGTGTTTCCAGCTTCTCCTTCCCCTTCTTAGCCATCAGTGAAATAAAACATATAAATTAGGATCAATTAAGTTGGCTCCAACTAGCAAGTACAAGAAAAGCAAGGCAAAACTCTAAACACTAATATGAAAGAAGAAAAAGATCATTAGGAAGGCAGCTAATAATGAAAATGAGGTCCCAGCTAACATTAAGCTCTCCTATGCCTAGCCCAGATTTCTGGATGGGGGCCCTACTGCCCCTTCTTAGAGAGCCCTGCTCTTCTATCTTCTGGAGAAGCAGGTTGGGGAGTGAGCATGGGAGTTTACTCTAGAACTTGGATTGAAGGAGTATGCTCCCTCTCATCTCTACCCAGGGGCCCTACAACTGGCAGAGTCAGCCCCAGTGGTGAATGTGTCTTCCGTTCAGCATGCACATGGGTACATTGATGAGGGGCACCTGACAGGCTGGAGGCCCTTCGACCTTTAACCAAAACTATGACTGCAGCAAACTGCTATTGACTTCATTCACTGGAAAGCTTGCCCAGAGACTTCCAGGAACAGGTAACTGCCTCTGACACCCCTTACTCCACTCCCAGCACCACCTCCCAACCTTTCGCATCTCCTCCCAACATGTCCTGGCCATAAGGTACTCCCAATGTGCCCCCAAACCAGCATTTTATTCCACTCCAACTATCATCTGTGTACCCTCTATTTCTCTCAATCCTGTATTCACATCATTTCAACCTCTTCCCATTCTTTCATCTCCCACAGTATTTCTTTCCTGCTGGTGTTTTCAATACCAGCATCGTCCATCGTGTTCCTCCTACAGTTAACCCAACCTATCCTTCCTTACTGGCTTGGATACCATTAAGGTAAGCTATGGAGCACCAGTGTCCCCTGCACCATCCTCAAGTCGCTGGTCAACACTACCCAACAGACTTGGAAGGACCCTTCCCTCATTTGCACGCTGCTGAACTACACTTAACCCCTTTTTTTTATTTTTTATTTTTATTATTTTTTTTGAGACGGAGTCTCACTCTGTCGCCCAGGCTGGAGTGCAGTGGCCAGATCTCAGCTCACTGCAAGCTCCACCTTCCAGGTTCACGCCATTCTCCTGCCTCAGCCTCCCGAGTAGCTGGGATTACAGACACCTACCACCATGCCCAGCTAATTTTGTGTGTGTGTGTGTGTTTTTAGTAGAGATGGGGTTTCACTGTGTTAGCCAGGATGGTCTCGATCTCCTGACCTCGTGATCTGCCCACCTCGGCCTCCCAAAGTGCTGGGATTACAGGCTTGAGCCACCGCGCCAGGCCCCACTTAACCCCTTTTATCGGTCATCCTCCTCTCTCTTCACTTTGCACTCTCCTTGTGTCTTACCTTCTTAGGAATGACTGTGAATGCTGTGGAGCCTGGTGTTGTATACATGGGGCTTATGAGGCATTTCTCTCGGCCGTACTGCTTCCTCTTCTGGCTTGTCAGCTTCTTCATGAAGGTGGGTGGGGGAAAGAACTGATTTGGCCTAGAGGAATGGGGCAGGGCTCAACTTCTCAGTGTGTCCCAGCAGGCCAAAGTTTGCCTGGCATGACTTCTTTTTTGCTCCTCCCTCCCAACAGGATCTCAAATAAGGTGTAATCCCAGTCCTTTACTTGAGCTTGGCAGAGGAGCAGGATAGTATTTCTGGAAAATATTTCAGCAGTTCCTGTGTGATAACTCTTCCCATTAAAGCCTGTCAGGATCCTCATGTTGCCCAGAGCCTCTGTAATGCCTCAGTTCGACTGACAAGCCTAGTCAAGATGGACTGACCCTCTGTGACCTCTGCCCTAACTTGCCACCCTTCCTCTAACTTCCAGCACTTACTCTGATTATGCCCTTTGTTTGCTGGCTTCTAGGACCAATCACTGTCCAGTATAATGACCACTTCCTCTGCCTGTTGGCTTAGTGATGACTTGAGAGCCAAGAATAGTCAGGGGCCAGCTACGATGGCTCACACCTGTAATCCCAATGCTTTGGGAGGCCGAGGCGGGCAGATTGCTTGAGCTCAGGAGTTCATGACCAGCCTGAGCAATTTGGTGAAACCCCATCTCTATGAAAAAATACAAAAATTAGCTGAGCAGAGTGATGTGTTCCTGTGGTCCCAGTTACTCAGGAGAGTAAGGTGGGAGGATTGCATTGAGACCGGGAGGTCGAGGCTGCAGTGAGCCATGATGGCGCCACTGCACTCCAGCCTGGGTGACAGAGCAAGACCCTGTCTCAAAAAGAAAAAAAAAAAAAGAATAATTGGCACAGTTTAATCTTCCACTTTACTGCCAGTTCACTGGTGGAAGTATTCATCCTTCAGGCACTAGGATCTCCCAACCTACCGAGTGTCATGGCGGGTTGTGGTGACTTGAAGTAAAACTCCTTCCAGTGAGCGTTAGGGGTACCAGTAAGAAGGGAAACTTTCATTTGTACCTCTTGATTCCCAGACCTGTGCTTCTTGCCTATGGGGAAGACAGCCCCACACAGTGACCTCTGGATTAAGCCATATGCCACATCCTATAGCACAGCACCCCAAACTCATAGGGTGTTGTCTGCCAGCTAGTATTATACTGAGCCTGCTCTGGGTGATCCAGTTAATTTAGGGAGTATGAGTCCATTGCTCCTTTTCTGGGATCCTTGTTCATGTATATAAATTTTAGAATCAGCTCCTTGAATTTCTCACACACACACACACACACACACACACACACACACATACCCTGTTGGGGATTGCATTGAATCTATAGATCTACTTGGGAGGATTGACATTTTTATGAGATTGAGTCTTCCTAACCGTGGACAAGGTTGACTCATATCTATTTAAATCTTCTTAATACCTGTATAAAACTTTAAATAATTTTATCTACAAAGATCTTGCACAGAAGTTTTACTGCATTTATATTCAGGCACTCTCATTTTTATGCTATTATAAATGATATTTTAAAATGTGTATATCTGTTGATAGCTGTGTGAAACCTCAGTTCTTAGTTTAAAAGAATTTAAACACGGGACACACAGCAAAAGAAGTGCAGCATAGACTATTTATTGCAAAAGAAAAATAATATTTTGAAAGGCAGGTGCAGAACAGGCAGTATACCGAGAGAGGGAGAGAATTCAGGGCAGGCTGCTTATAAGGATGAGACAGCAAAGACTGGCACTAGTGAGACTCCCTTTATGGAAGTCTGACATGATTATTCATGAGGTGGCAAGAGGTGTTACTAGTAAGCATGTTCTGGGTGGTCCTCTGGGTGTGGATGCTCAGTAGCTGTATATGCTTGTTCATATGTACATGTCTCATTAGCATCTTCAATATCCTGGAGTGTGCTTTTTACTAATAAAATGAGCAACGGGTCAGTTTGAGGACAGGTAAAATCAAACTGCACATGCTGTCTACAGGGGAAATGCCCTACTGAGGATAGCTTTGCTTGAACGAGCTCAGTTACAATGCATATGCTGAGGTTTATTGTGTTGATTGTACAGTCACCACTATTGCTGCCTTGACTACTTGGTCACTTCCTTGACTACCTCTCCTGCCTCATATTGATCTTACATCAAACAACTTTATGAAGTTATCTAATTCTAATAAGTTATCCATAGATTCTCTTGGTTTTTCTACATGGAAAATCACATCATCCAGGAATAATCACAGTTTTATTTCTTCCTTTGTAACTATTCTAACTTATATTTCTTTTTCTAGAAAACCATAATAGATTTTCTAGTATTGAAACAACCTTACATTTCTGGAATAAACCCAGCTTTGTAATAGTGTTACCTTTTTTATGCATTGCTAAACAGAATGCTCTCTCTCTTTTTTTTTTTTTAAGAACTTTTTACTATGTTCATAAAGGAGATTGGCCCAAATAAATAAAATAAAAATAAATAAATAAAAATAAATAAAATAAAAATAAAAAATAATAAAGGAGATTGGCCTGTATTTTTCCTTATTTATGTTGAAATTGCCTGGTTATGGCCGGGCGTGGTGGCTCAAGCCTGTAATCTCAGCACTTTGGGAGGCCCAGACGGGCGGATCACAAGGTCAGGAGAT
>NC_045448.1:75002286-75003294 GCF_002776525.5 Piliocolobus tephrosceles | reverse complement strand
TTTTTTTTTTTTTTTTTTTTTTTTTTAAGATGGAGTCTTGCTCTTGTTGCCCAGGCTAGAGTGCAATGTCCCCATTTCGGCTCACTGCAACCTCTGCCTCCTGGATTCTAGCGATTCTCCTGCCTCAGCCTCCGGAGTAGCTGGGATTACAGGCGCCTGACACCACGCCCAGCTAATTTTTGTATGTTTAGTAGAGACGGGGTTTCACCATGTTGGCCAGGTTGGTCTCAAACTCCTGACTTCAGGTGATTCACCGGCCTCGGCCTCCCAAAATGCTGGGATTACAGGTGTGAGCCACCACCCACGTACAAATATAGTATTTCTACATCTTCTGGCTTTCATTGTTATTGATAAATTAACGTTAATCTAACAGTTATTTTGCAGGGACTTTGCCTTTTCTCTTTTGCTCCTTTTAAGATTTTATCTTTGTCATTGCTTTTCTAGTTTCATCGTAATAAACTCACGAATTTATTACATGTGAATTTCTTTTTATTTATTCTGGTGGAAATTCCTCAGATTTCCTGAATCTGAGGATACGTATCTAACCTGTATTACTCTTTTAAATACAATCTCTTCTTTATTAGCGTCCTTCCTTGCCTGCCTGGCTGCCTGCCTGCCTGCCTACCTTCCTTCCTTTTTTCCCTCCCTCCTTCCTTCCTTCTCACCCCCCATTTTCTCTCTCTCTCTCTCTCTTTTTTTTTTTTTTAGAGACAGAGTCTTCCTCTGTCACCCAGGCTGGAGTGTAGTGGCACAATCCTAGCTTGCTGCAGCCTCAAACTCATGGCTTCAAACAATCCTCCTGCCTTGGCCTCACAAAGTGTTGGGATTACAGGAGTGAGCCACTGTGCCCAGACCTTTTTCTTCTCTCTTTATAGAATTGCAATTTAGATAAAAGCTAGATCTTCCCACTTTATCTTTTATGTCTCTTAATTTCTCTTTCATATTTTCCTTCTCTATATACGTTAAAGTTACATTTAAGTTCATTTTTTTTTTTTTTTTTTTTTTTTT
>NC_045448.1:74984870-75002186 GCF_002776525.5 Piliocolobus tephrosceles | reverse complement strand
TTTTTTTTTTTTTTTTGAGACGGAGTCTCGCTCTGTCACCCAGGCTGAAGTGCAGTGGCGCCATCTCAGCTCACTGCAAGCTCCGCCTCCTGGGTTTACGCCATTCTCCTGCCTCAGCCTCCTAGGTAGCTGGGACTACAGGCGCTGCCACCTCGCCCGGCTAGTTTTTTGTAGTTTTTAGTAGAGACGGGGTTTCACCGTGTTAGCCAGGATGGTCTCGATCTTCTGACCTCCTGATCCGCCCGTCTCGGCCTCCCAAAGTGCTGGGATTACAGGCTTGAGCCACCGCGCCCGGCTGTAAGTTCATTTTTTAAAAGCTCTATTTGGGCCCCCAATTCGAACCTTGGCCAAATTTCTGCAATAAACACTTCTAGTTAAAAAAAAAAGATCTATTTTCCAACTTACTATTTTTTTTCTTCAACCACGGCCAATCTCTTGTTTATTCCATCAGTAACCTTATGTTACCGATCATTATTTTTTTAATTAATTAATTTTTTTTTGAGATGGAGTCTCACTCTTGTCACCTAGGCTGGAGTGCAGTGTCGCAATATCAGCTCACTGCAACCTCTGCCTCCTGGGTTCAAGTGATTCTCCTGCCTCAGCCTCCTGAGTAGCTGGGATTACAGGTACCCACCACCATGCCCGGCTAATTTTTGTATTTTTAGTAGAGACAGAGTTTCACCCTGTTGGCCAGGCTAGTCTTAAACTCCTGACCTCAGGTGATCCACCTGCCTTGCCCTCCCAAAGTGCTGGGATTACAGGTGTGTGAGCCACTACGCCCAGCCCATTATTTTTTTATTACTAGATTTTATAGTTAGTTATTTTCCAATCTACCTGGTCAATTTTTATCCTCTCCTGTTCTTTTCTTATATTTTAAATCCTCCTATGTGTTTTAAAAACATACTTAGCTTATTCATTTTATAACTGTAACTGAAAATTCCAGTATCTATAATCTTTGCAGGCTTGAACAGTTTATGGTGGCTTGTTTCCTGTGTTTTTAGTGACTGTAAACTCATCCTTCTTGGAACTATAGCTGTAGAAATTATTTAAGACTGGAATTAGGAATGACGCATTCCCTCATTACATTTCGTTTGGCCAGGTTCCCAGGAGTACTAACCAACTTGGTACCACTTCAAATTAAATTTTTGTTTTGGGACTTTTAAAATACATATATATATTTTCTATATATATATATTTTCTATGTATATTTTCTATATTTTTTCTATATATATTTCTCTCTCTCTCTCTCTCTCTCTCTCTATATATATATATATTCTGGTCCTAAACTTGTATGAGTACATGCTTATTATTTGAATAATCAGAGAAGATTTCTTTTCCTCACCACTAAGATAGGCTTTTACCCTTACTGTTTCCCTCTGGAAGGGACTCCTTTTTGTTGTTTTTCACTCTCTGGAGGATGTTACTCTTTTTCCTGGTCTATGTGTGTGGTGGAGTATAGTTCTCCATCCCAACCATCCATGATTTCATTTTCTGTCCCTATCCCCCACCCAACTCCAACCTTTTTTTTTTTTTCTTTGAGATAGTGTTTCGCTTGATGGTCTCAAACTCTGGGCTTAAGTGATCCTCCTTAAGGATCGCTTGGCTCCCCAAAGTGTTAGGATTACAGGTGTGAGCCACCATGCCTGGCATTCTATTACTTCTTATGGACTTTTAAACCCAGGTTCCAGACCACCACAGGTTGACTACTTAGCAAACACTGGCTCCAGTGATCACCTGTGTTTTGGGATTCATATTTTCCTATCATCTCTATACTCTGAAGAATTTTCTTACTTTCCTACCAGTCCAGTCAGGCAATATAAATAGTTGTGTGTGTGTGTGTGTGTGTGTGTATGTTTTGTTCTCCCAACCTGCAGCTGGAGTCACCCCAAGTTGGCCCCAAAGCAAGAGAGTTCCCACAAGGGAGCCCCCCAAACCATCTTGAGATGGGGCTGGTTGGGATTCCAAAGAAGGAAGCACTAAATGCCTGGGGTATCGGTTCAAAGCATTTATTTGAAGAACTCACATATAGAGTGCTGCAGCATATTTTCAAGATGGACAGAGAGAAAAACGTGATGTCTTACCTAGGTAAGTCCACAAGGAGGGGTCAGGGTATGGAGTTCAAATGGGGGTTTAAGAAATTTGGCACAGGGCTGGGGCCAGTTTCTTTCAGTATTTTGGGCAACCTAGATACCTTTAACAATGCCTGGAAATGTTCAAGGCCCCAGTTTGGGTTCAATCTTGCTGGGAAAAACCTGTAGCTGGTGGGGTCACAGAGTGACCCAGAAAGTTGAGGGGGTGGACTGGGGATCCGTATGGTGAAAGAGTGTGTGTGGTTGTTAAATATTATATCCAGTATTTTTAGTTGCACTATATCAGGAGAAGTTTCCGTGATATTTAGTCCATGGTAGCACCAGAAATGGAAGCACTCAATTTGTTCCTCTCTCTCTCCCTCCTTCCCTCCCTTTTTTCCTTCTTTTATTCTTTCCTTTCTTGCTTGCTTTTGCATTTGAATACCTAATTGTCCCAGCACCATTTTTGAATGGTGTATCTTTCCCTCACTGATCAGTAATACAAATTTTGTCATATATTGAGTTTTTGGCCTGGTGTGGTGGCTTGCACCTGTAATTCCAGCGCTTGGGGAGGCCAAGGTACAGGGATCAATTTAGGCCAGGAGTTCAAGACCAACGTAGGCAACATGGCAAGACCCTGTATCTACAAAAATAAAGATAAAAAAATTATCCAGGTGTGGTGATGCGTGCCTGCAATCCTAGCTATTCAGGAGGCTGAGGCAGGAGGATTGCTTGAGCCCAGGAGTTACAGGTTACAGCTATGATCACACCACTACATTCCGGCCTGGGTCACAGAGTGAGAACCTGTTTCTAAAACAATAATAATAATTTTGAAAAATGAAGCTTTTGTAGGTATATGTGTTAGTTTGTTTTTAGATCTAGACTCTTTCTATCCCTACATCAATACCACATTGCTTTACTTAATAAACTTTAAAATAAGCACACACACACACACCCCCACACCCTCAACTGTCTTTTTTTTTTTTGAGATGGAGTCTTGCTGTGTTGCCCAGGCTGGAGTGCACTGGTGCGATCTTGGCTCACTGCAAGCTCTGCCTCCTGGGTTCAAGTGATTCTCCTGTCTCAGCCTCCCAAATAGGTGGAACTACAAGCGCCCGCCACCATGCCCGGCTAATTTTTGTATTTTTAGTAGAGACGGGGTTTCACCATGTCAACTGTCTTCTTTTTTTTCAGAAGTTTCTTGGCTAATTTTTTGCCTTTTGCTTTTTTCTACAAAATTACTAATTTATTGTCAAGTTCCTAGAATATCCTGATAGGATATTGATTGGCGTTATCTCAAATACATATTATTAATAAGGGCAACTAACTTCTTTATGACTTTAAATTTTCCTATTCATGAATGTGTTATACCTCTCATTCATTTAAGCTTTTTTTTTTTTTTTTTCTGACAGAATCTCATTTCTTTGCCCAGCCTGGAGTACAGTGACACAATCCCTGCTCACTGCAACCTCTGTCTCCTGGGTTCAAGTGATTCTCCTGCCTCAGCCTCTCGGGTGATTACAGGTGGGTGCCAGCACACCTGGCTAATTTTTGTACTTTTAGTAGAGATGGAGTTTTGCCATGTTGGCCAGGTTGGTCTCGAACTCCTGACCTCAAGTGATCCATTAGCCTCGGCCTCCCAAAGTGCTGGGATTATAGCCGTGAGCCACAGGCTAACTTTAATATATGTTTCCAAATACAATTTTATAATTTTGGGTTGTGCACATCTCTCATCTCTCTCAGTCTTTTTATTTTTTTGAGATGGAGGCTCTCTCTGTCACCCAGGCTGGAGTGCAGTGGCACAATCTCGGCTCACTGCAACCTCTGCCTCCCAGGTTCAAACGATTCTCCTGCCTTGGCATCCTAAGTAGCTAGGATTACAGGTGTACACCACCACACCCGGCTAATTTTTGTATTTTTAGTAGAGACAGGGTTTCACCATATTGGTCAGGCTGGTCTCAAACTCCTGACCTCGTGATCTGCCTGCCTCGGCCTCCCAAAGTGCTGAGATTACAGGCGTGAGCCACTGAGCCCGACTAGGTTGTGCACATATTTTGTTGCTTATTACTAGGTGCATCAGTTTCATTTCAAAAATTATATAATTTAACTTTTCATTGTTGGTTAGAGAAATGCAATTGAGTTTTGCATGTTGATTTTATACCTAGCCATGTTGCTAAATATTTTCTAATCAATTCTAATAATTTGCAGATTATTTTGGCTTGTTTTTTTTTTTTTTTTTTTTTTTTTTTTTTGAGGTGGAGTCTTGCTTCTTCGCCCAGGCTGTTGTGCGATGGTGCAATCTCGGCTCACTGCGACCTCTGCCTCCCTCCCAGATTCAAGCAATTCTCCTGCCTCAGCCTCCCAAGTAGCTGGGATTACAGGTATGTGCTAGCATGCCCAGCTAATTTTTTTATTTTTAGTTGTGACGGGGTTTCACCATGTTGGCCAGACTGGTCTCAAACTACTGACCTCAAGTGATCCACCCACCTTGACCTCCCAAAGTGCTGGGATTACTAGCGTGAGCCACTGCACCCGGCCTATTTTGGCATTTTCCATGTAAGTCATCATATCATCTGTGAAAAATGACAGTTTAATTTCCTTCTTTCTAATCTTTATGTCTTTTATATGTGTTTTTCTTGCCTCGATGCAGTAGTTCACATACAGTGTTGATCAGACTCAGAGATATTCGGCATCTTTGTATTCCTGATTTTAGAGAATCTAATGAGATCTTGCCTTCTTTTCAAGGATCTGTATTTGTTTTAACAAAAAACCTTCATCTGTAGATTATTTTCTTTATGATTTCTATGGTGATTCACTTGTTTCTTTTTACTTTTGAAAATTCTTTTACTTTTTAAACTTGCATGGTCCTAGGTCCCCATTGTACTTTTATGGTTGTTCTGGGTTATCCTACATTGCGGATTCTTCGTACCACACAGTTTTCAAGGTACCCCGAGTGGACCACCCTCTTGCTGTTCCCTACCCCCCTCAGAAGGAAACAGGGTATGGTCCCTAAGCCACCTTGTCTCCTCATACTCTACTTGTATGTTGTAACAAACCAGGCAATGAACACACATGTGGTCCTTTCCTGAAGGGCCAGACCCTCTCATAAAAGTGTAACAAAGTGGGGAGAAGAAGGACTAAAGCATTATCTCCATACTGACCGATATGGTAGCCCTTGGCCACATGTGGCAATTGAGCACCTGAAATATGGCTAATGTAACTGAGAAATGGAATTTTGTTTTATTTTATTTTATTTTATTTTTTTTGAGACGGAGTCTCGCTCTGTCCCCCAGGCTGGAGTGCAGTGGCCGGATCTCAGCTCACTGCAAGCTCTGCCTCCCGGGTTTACGCCATTCTCCTGCCTCAGCCTCCCGAGTAGCTGGGACTACAGGTGCCCGCCACCTCGCCTGGCTAGTTTTTGTTTTTTTTTGTATTTTTTAGTGGAGACGGGGTTTCACCGGGTTAGCCAGGATGGTCTCAATCTCCTGACCTCATGATCCACCCGTCTCAGCCTCCCAAAGTGCTGGGATTACAGGCTTGAGCCACTGCGCCTGGCCGGAATTTTAGTTTTTATTTATTTTTAATTAATTTTATGTTTAAAAATGTACACATTTAAATATTCAGCTCAGTTATTGGAAAATATATTTAAATGTTTGAAATAAGTTGCATACCTGCATCTACATTTTTAGGCTGAGCCTGGTGGCTCAGGCCTGTAATCTCAGCTTTGAGAGGCTGAGGCAAGAGGATCATTTGAGGCCAGGAGTGCAAGACCAGTCTGTCCAACATAGAAAGACCTTATATCTGAAATTAATGAATGAACGAATAAATAAATAAATAAATCTACTTTTTCAATTGTAAATTTTATGCAATCTAAACCAGATCAACGATGTCCCATGAAAACTTAGCAAGATGTAGTAAAAATGCAAAATAAAGATTGCATTCTAAAGACAGTACAAAAAAAAAAGAATGTAAAATGCCTCATTTTTGTATTGATTACATGTTGAAATGATAATATTTTGAATATTCTGGGTAAAATAAAATATGTTGTTAAAATTAATTTCACCAGGCTGGGCAACATGGCAAAAACCCATCTCTACAAAAAATACAAAAATTTGCCAGGCATGGTGGCATGTGCCTGCAGTCCCAGCTACTTAGGAAGCTGAGGTGGGAGGATCACTTGAGCCTGGAGGGTGGAGGTTGCAGTGAGCTGAGATCATGCCATTGGACCCCAGCCTGGGCAACAGAACACGACCCTGTCTCAAAAAACAAACAAACAAAAATTAATTTCACCTTTTTTTTTTTAACTTTTACAAATTGTCGCTACTAAAAAATTTTAAATTATATGTGTGGCTGGCTTATATAAAATTTTATTTTGGCTGGCACATGTAATCTCAGCACTTTGGAAGGCTAAGGCAGGAGGATCATTTGAGCCCAAGAGTTCAAGATCAGTCTGGATAACATAGTGAGACTCTTTCCAAAAAATTTTAAAACATAGCCAGACACGGTGGCCTTTGGTCTCTCAGCTATTCCAGAGGCTGATGTAGGAGAATCACTTGAGCCAGGGAGGTTGAGGCTGCAGTGAGCCATGAAAGCGCCACTGCACTCTAGCTTGGGTGGCAAAGCAAGACCCTGTCTTAAAAAAATTAAGTTTTCTCCAGAAATTTTCTTTAAAATTTATTAACCTATTTCCCAACCAAAAACAATTTTAAAATTTACATTTATGCTTATTGGGCAGTGCTGGTATAGCTAATCTAGATGCTTCTCTCTCCCACACATGTCCTCCCTATGGCTTCGTCACCTTTGATTTGCTCTCTATTGATTCCCGTCTCCAAGCCTTTCAGTTTGAAAACCCACCTTCTCTTGGAAAACAGCATCCCTTTCCTCAGGGGGAGGATTCTCCCCTGGTTTCTTCCCCACATTCTATAATGCCTAGGATTCCACCCAGGTGAGCACAGATGTTCTTCTCTGTTCAGCATCACAGGTTGGGGGAAGGGCTCTAGTTATGTGAGTAGGAGTTTGGGGGTCCTTGTTCAGGTTCCCCGTTGGAGGAAGCCAAAGGCAGGCTGGGTCTCTTACAACAGCACCTATAAAGAAAAACACAGGACAAAGACAATATTAATTTTCCTTGAAGACCACTCAGCCTAATCAAATATTAAAAAAAAAAATCAATATTTCTCCTATTAGCATGTCCTGTCCTTATGATTCAGTAGGATCTCTTTCATGATGCTGAGAAACATTTGGGTCTTTCCTGAATCACCACCCCATCCCAACTGAGACCTGGCAGCTTTATATAAAAAACTCAATACATAGGGTTTTTTTGTTTGTTTGTTTTTTGACAGAGTCTCACTCTGTCACCCAGGCTGGAGTGCAGTGGCACAATCTTCGCTCACTGTGCAACTTCTGCCTCCCAGGCTCAAGCGATTCTCCTGCCTTAGCCTCCCAAATAGCTGAGATTATAGGTGTGCACCACCATGTCCAGCTAATTTTTTAAATATTTTTAATAGAGATGGGGTTTCACCATGTTGGTCAGACTGGTCTTGAACTCCTGGTGTCAAATAAAGACTCAGCACACAGGTTAAATGTTAAAGTCACTTAGGAGATACATACAGTAGTCACTCTGTGTCCATGGGGGATTGGTTCCAGGACACCCCTTGGATACCAAAATCCATGGAATGGCGTAGTATTTATATATAACCTACACACATTCTGTCGTATACTTTAGTTTTTTTGGTCAGATCATCATCAACATTAGTTTCTTATAGGCGCACTAACCCTACCGCACATGCAAGGGATCTAGGTTGCTTATTCTTTATGAGACTCTAACGCCTGATGATCTGTCACTGTTTCCCATCACCCCCAGATGGGACTGTCTTGTTGCAGGAAAACAAGCTTAGGGCTCCCACTGATTCTACATTATGCTGAGTTGTATAATTATTTCATTATACATTACAATGTAATAATAATAGAAATCAAGTATTCAATAAATGTAATGCACTTGAATCATCCCAAAACCATTTGCCCAACCCAGTCTGTGGAAAAATTGCCTTCTACAAAACAGGTCCCTGGTGCCAAAGAGGTTGGGAACTGTTTCTTTAAATAATGTCAGGTTATGGATGAAAACTAATACAATGTAAATACTTGTTATACTGTATTGTTTAGGGAATAATGACAAGGACAAAAGTCTGTACATGTTCACTATGGACACAACCATCCATTTTTCCCCTAATATTTTCAATCCAAGGATGGTTGAACTCACAGATACAGAGGGCCAACTGTATTTTATTTCATGGCAGATCAGTATGTACTAATATGGACAACTTCTGAGATATATTGTCTGTATTATTCCGTTCTCACACTGCTATGAAGAAATACCTGAAACTCGGTGATATGGTTTGACTGTGTCTCCACCAAAATCTCATCGTGAATTGTAGCTCCCATAATTCCCACATGTCATGGGAAGGACCCAGTGGGAGGTAATTGAATCATGGGGCCAGGTCTTTTCCATGCGTTTCTCCTGAAAGTGAATAAGTCTCATGAGAACTGATGGTTTTATAAAGGGCAATTCCCCTACACACCCTCTCTTGCCTGCCACTATGTAAGATGTGACTTTGTTCTTCCTTCACCTTCTGCCATGATTGTGAGGTCTCCCCAGCCATGTGGAACTGTGAGTCAATTAAACCTCTTTCTTTTATAAATTACCCAGACTTACGTATGTCTTTATTAGCAGTGTTAGAACAGACTAATACAGTAAATTGGTACTGGGTAGTGGGGCACTTCTGTAAAAATACTTGAAAATGTGGAAGTGACTTTGGAACTAGGTAACAGGCAGACGTTGGAACAGTTTGGAGGGCTCAGAAGAAGACAGGAAATTGTGGGAAAGTTTGGAACTTCCTAGAAACCTGGAGAGCCCAGAAGACAGGAAGATGTGGGAAAGTTTGAAACTTCCTAGAGACTCGTTCAATGGCTTTGACCAAAATGCTGATAGTGATATGGACAATAAAGTCCAGGCTGAGGTGGTCTCAGATGGAGATGAGGAACTTTCTGGGAACTGGAGTAAAGATCACTCTTGCTATGCAAAAAGACTGGCAGCATTATGCCCCAGCCTAGAGATTTGTGGAACTTTGAACTTGAGAGAGATGATTTAGGGCATCTTGTGGAAGAAGTTTCTAAGCAGCAAAGAGTTCAAGAGGTGACCTGGGTGCTGTTAAAGCATTCAGTTTTATATATTCACAAATATATGATTTAGAATTGGAACTTATACTTAAAAAAGAAGCAGAGGAGAAATTCAAGCCAGCTGGAGAAGTTTGCATAAGTAATGAGGAACCAAAAGTTAATCAATAAGACAATGGGGAAAATGTCTCCAGGGCATGTCAGAGACCTTCACGGGCGGCCCCTCCCATCACAGGCCAGGAAGCCGAGGAGATAAAAATGGTTTCATGGGGTGGGCCCAGAGCCCCCTGCTGTGGGCAGCCTGAGGACTTGGTGTCCTGAGTTCCAGCCTCTCCAGCTGTGACTAAAAGGGGCCAAGGTACAGCTTAGCCCATTGCTTCAGAGGGTGGAAGCCCCAAGCCTCCGCAACTTCCATGTGGTATTGAGCCTGCAGGTACACAGAGATCAAGAATTGAGGTTTGGGAACCTCTACCTAGATTTCAGAGGATATGTGGAAATACCTGAATGTCCAGGCAGAAGTTTGCTGCAGGAGTGGGACCCTCATGGAGAACCTCTACTATGGCAGTGCAGAAGGAAAATATGGAATTGGAGCTCCCACACAGACTCCCCACTGGGGCACTGCCTAGTGGAAGTGTGAGAAGAGGGCCACCATCCTCCAGACCCCAGAATCATAGATCCACCAACAGCTTACATCATGTGTCTGGCAAAGCCACAGACACTCAACGCCAGCCTGTGAAAACAGCCAGGAGGGGGCAGTACCCTGCAAAGTCACAGGTGAAGAGCTATCCAAGGTAATGGGTGCCCCTGTCTTGCATCAGCATGTCCTAGATGTGAGACATGAAGTCGAAGGAGATCATTTCGCAGCTTTAAAATTTGACTTCTCCACTGGATTTTGTACTTGCATGGGGCCTGTAGTCCCTTCGTTTTGTCCAATTTCTCCCATTTGGAATGGATGTATTTATCCAATGCCTGTACCCGCATTGTATCTAGGAAGTAACTAACTTGCTTTTGATTTTACAGGTTCATAGGTGGAAGGAACTTGCCTTGTCTCAGATGAGACTTTGGACTGTGGACTTTTTGAGTTAATGCTGAAATGAGTTAAGACTTTGGGGGACTGTTGGGAAGGCATGATTGGTTTTGAAATGTGAGAACATGAGATGTGGGAAGGGCCAAGAGTGGAATGGTATGGTTTGGCTGTGTCCCCACCCAAATCTCATCTTGAATTGTAGCTCCCATAATTCCCATGTGTCATGGGAGGGACCCAGTGTGAGGTAATTGAATCATGGGGGCAGGTCTTTTTCATGCTCTTCTCATGATAGTGAATAAGTCTCATGAGATCTGATATTTGTTTTTTGTTTTTTTGAGATGGAGTCTCTCTCTGTTGCCAGGCTGGAATGCAGTGGCACGATCTTGGCTCACTGCAACCTCCACTTCCCAGGTTCAAGCGATTCTCCTGTCTCAGCCTCCTAAGTAGCTAGGACTACAGGTGCGCACCACCACACCCAGCTAATTCTTTTTTTTTTTTTTTTTTTTTTTTTTTAGTAGAGACAGGGTTTTACCATGTTAGCTAGGATGGTATCAATTTCTTGACCTTGTGTCCACCCACCTCGGCCTCCCAAAGTGCTGGGATTGCAGGTGTGAGCCACCATGTACAGCCTGATCTGATGGTTTTATAAAGGGAAGTTCTCCTACACACCCTGTCTTGCCTGCTGCCATCTAAGACATGACTTTGATCTTCCTTCACCTTCCACCACGATCGTGAGGCCTCCCCAGCCATGAGGAAGTGTGAGTCCATTAAACCTCTTTCCTTTATAAATTACCCAGTCTTGGGTATGTCTTTATTAGCAGTGTGAGAACAGACTAATACAATGGGTAATTTATAAAGAAGAGAGGTTTAATTGACTCACAGTTTCACATTGTGGGGGAGGCCTCAGGAAACTTACAATCATGGCAGAAGGCAAAAGAGAAGCAGGCACCTTCTTCACAGGGTGGCAGGATGGAGTGAGTGCAAGCAGGAGAAATGCCAGACGCTTATAAAACCATGAGATCTTGTGAAAACTCACTCACTATCACAAGAACAGCATGGGGAAAACTGCTTCCATGATCCAATTTCTTCCACCTTGTCCCACCCTTCACACGTGGGGGTTATGGGGATTACAATTCAAGGTGAGATTTGGGTGGTGACACAGAGCCAAGCCATATCATTGTCCAATGGGGATAAAAGCAAAATTCAGAACAATGTGTATAGGAAGCTGCAATTTGCATTTAAAATGCTTGTGTTCAGAGCCTAATTCTGAAACAGCACATAAAAAACTGGCATCAAGACTTGATTTGGGTAGGAATCTTGGGTATGGAATAAGTGAGAAATGCACTTGTTTCTAAAAAATATGTGCACACATATTTGCAATGGCTAAAAGATGTGTTAAGTAAAATTGACGGGACTCCATTGATTTGGACTGAGCTCCTGCACTGGACTCCAACAGACCAAATGGAAATGGAGTTACTCAACTAAAGTTCCATGTCACCAAACCAAAGTTAAATTGTTTATCTGATTTTCTGAGAAATCACAAGAGAGATGATAGCCAAATCCCCAAATAGGCCAGTTTTTAACCAGGATGATAAGGAAATCCCTTCTGCTTTAACCCTTGTAAGGAAAATAACCTGAAGTAGCCTGGTGTTAACCAATCTGATTTTTAAAAAGTTATGCTGGCCGGGTGTGGTAGCTTATGCCTGCAATCCCAGTACTTTGACAGGCTGAGATGGGAAGATCACTTGAGCCCAGGAGTTTGAGAGTAGCCTGAGCAACATGGCAAAACCTTGTCTCTACAAAAAATACAAAATTAGCCAGGCATGGTGTTATGTGCCTATAGTCCTAGCTACTCAGGAGGCTGAGGTGGGAGGACTTATTGAGCCCAGGAGGTTGAGACTGCAGTGAGTGGTGATTGCACCACTGTACTCCAGCCTGGGTGACAGAGCGAGACGCTATCTCAATATAAATAAATAAATACAGATAAAAATTAGGCTGTTTCCTTATTTCTACTTAAGTTACTTTATGAAATTCAACTGTCCTGCCATGCCTAATGGTATTCCTGTCTAAATCTTTAGTTGGGATGCTGCTAAATTCTTGAATTACTAATGAAAGCCAATGAGATCTTTAAATCCAATTTGTTGAAGTTTTATCTTTTGACTGGCAGAAATAACCCAAATGTCCATTGATGAAAGAATAGATAAAAGAAAATATAGCATATCCATATAATGGAATATATTTTGGCCATGCTACAACATGGATGAACCTTGAAGACATTATGCTAAGTGAAATAAGCCAGACACAAAAGGACACATATTACATGGTTCCACTTGTATGAGGTATCTAGAATAATCAAATTCATGAGACAGAAAGTAGGATAGTGATTACCAGGGGCTGGGGAAAGTGGAGAATGGTGAGATAGTGTTTAATGGGCACAGAGAGTTTTGTTTGCTTACTTGTTTGTTTTGGGTATGGAAAACTGAAAAAGTTCTGGAGATGGATAGTGGTGATGATTGCACAACAATGTGAATGTTCTGAGTGCCACTGAACTTAAACATGGTTAAAATGGTAAATTTCATGTTGTGTATGCTTTACCACAATTAAAATATGTATATGCAGTATCTTTTAAAGTCTTTATATTTACTTTTATATTCATTTTTCTTTAATTGAAGGAGATGGAAGACATTTCTACTAAAATTATAGATGCATTTATTATTTGACCAAGATGTATCCTACAGATATGCCTGCTCACATATGGAATGTCATTATGTTCAAAGTGATTCACTGCAACATTGTAATACTAAAAGACTGGAAATAAAGTATGTAACTAGAAGAAACTGGTTAATAAATTATGTGTATCCATGCAATAGAGTACTAAGCAACTGAAAAACAAATGAGGAAGATCTCTAATTTATTGATTTAGAAAGATTTTCAGGATAGATTAAGTGAAGAGAACTTATGCCAAGTGTATCTAGAATGCTACATTTGGCAAAGGAATGGGAGGAGTAAGACTATATATTCATATGAGCTTATGTTTGCACAAAACACTGAAAAGATAAACAAGAAGACACTAATAACAAGCGTTACCTGTAGCAGGCAAGGGGGATGGAGTTGATGGGAACCAGGGTTGAAGGGAGGTTTCTCTGTTTATATTCTAAAATAGTGTTCTGATTTTTGAACCATGTAAACATAGTACCTAATCAAAATAACAGTTATAAATATTTAGAAGGTGAAATAGGGAAAAGGGGGGAGTAATAAAGGGGATACTCAATTCATCCCTTCTACTGCTTACTGCCCCCCACATCAGCTTTATGAATGTTTTAGTTGGTTTCAAATCTGAGATTAACTGAAATAAATATAACATTACAATAGTTGTATTTTCGGCTCTTCACATGGATTAACTTAATCCTTCTAACAACATAATGAGATAGGTACCACATTAACATTCTCACTTTAACAAATAAGAAAACAGAGGCACAGAGAGGGTAAATAACTTTACTAGCTCTCACACAGCTAGTAAATTGCTGTTAGAATTTGAGCCCAGGTGGGTGTGGTGGCTCATGTCTGTAATTCCAGCACTTTGGGAGGCTGAAGCGGTTGGATCGCTTGAGCCCAGGGGTTCGAGACCAGCCTGGGCAACATTGTGAAACTCCGTCTTTACAAAAAAAAAGAAAAAAAGAAAACTAAAAGGACATGGTGGCGCGCGCCTGTAGACCCAGCTACTAGGGAGGCTGAGAGGTGGGAGGATCGCCTGAGCCTGAGAAGTCAAGGCTGCAATGAGCCATGATTGTGCGTGCTACCGCACTGCTGTTTAGGCAACAGAGCGAGACCTGTCTTAGAAAAAAAAGAATTTGAACCTATGTCTAAAATTTTAAAATGCCATTATGTAAATTTGTATTTTACATTCCCATCATAAGCGCATGAGAATGCCTGTATCCCCATATGACAGGTGACACTGAGGAGCAGCAAAACTTAATTTTCTCCCACAGGCTAATGGAGGAGATATGGTTTATCGCTATTGTTTTAATTAGCAGTTGTTAACACTTGGAATTGAGTCCTCCACACCCTCTGCGCTTTCTCCCCTCCGCCGAGAGGGGGCGCTCGCTACGACACGCCGATTTCTTATGGTCCTAATCGGCTTCCCAGGCACAGTGCGCGTGCGCTTAGCCTGTCCCAGGTGTCCAGCTTTGTGCCTGATTGATGTAATCCCGGCTGCGGTCGGCGCGCAGTTTTCAGTCAGGGCGGGACTGCGGGAAAAGAGCGTTCACTAGATCCAGAACGCCTCTAGGCCTCCAGGACGAAGGGTTCTGGGCGGTCCTAGAAGGGTCTGGCGACGAGTCGGACAGCCCACGAGGGCGGGGAGGGCGGGGCCGGCCCAGCAGGGTCTTGGGCGTCGGTCGTCTGTGGGGCCGGAGCTGGGCGCGGAGCCCCTGACAGTGCAGGTACGGAGGCGCGACCCTGCCAACCGTCTGCTCCGCCGGCCCACTACGTATTCGTGAGGTTGCCGGCGGTGGGCTGGGGATTCGGTGCTGGTCTAGGGCAAGACACCGAGCCCGGTGTGCGGGGCGGGGACTGGCAGGGATGGGCTGGATCAGGGGTAGGCGCTTGCCGGGGTCTGGGGGCTCCGCCTGAGCGTTTGCCCCGAGGCCCGTCTGACCCACCTCAGCTTTTCAGCCTAGCAGTGTTCTCTTGGGATCAGAGTGACTGCGCCTTAGAGTTCCTCCAGAACTGCAAGGGTCTCCCTTCCGTTCCTGCGAGCGTCCGAGGCGCCCCTGAATCCATACTGAGCTACAGGTTTCCTGTGGGCACATGGTTGAGAAATTCGTGTCAAACGGGGAGAAAAATCTTAAAGGACTCACAGCATGGGAGTCTGGATGTGGCTTGTGTGTGTGATCCTACTGCTGGGGTCCGCCTTAGCTGGCAAGATGATCCTTGAAGTCATCTTGCGCATCCCTTATCTTTAGACAGAACTACAGCTAAATCACACAGATAAGGATCTCTGCTGTTTTTAGAGGCAGGGGTTTGAAAAGTTACCCTCATTTATTGCAGTGAGGAGAGCAGCAAACCCATATTGATCACTGGCTACTCGGGTATACTTAAGGTACTGAGAGGCGAAAAGCGAGGAGGTAGAGATTGACATCCTTTACTTAATGTACTGCCAAAGCCTAAGCTATGAGATGTGAAAAGAGATAATGATAACTTTATTTTAAAAAGGCATTTTTGTTCTCAAAAGCTGTTGGAAAATTCGTGGTTAAACTTTACTACAGAATATTGCAGAGCCTTTAATATGCTAATAATATTTACCATGAATCTCCAACTGGGGGTATGGTATGCAGAATTTCCCAAATTTTACTAGGATATACTGTTATTCTTGGGTGATGCCCCAGGTTAACATGTGGAACCGTTTGGGAATTGGAGTTCCAGAATTAGAAATTCAGGGTTTAGAAGGGGCAGTAGGGGTCAGTGCGTTTTGAGTTTTAATGGTGTGCACGTGTAATGGGATCTCGTTACAGTACAGGTTATGATTGGTTCTGCATTTCTAACAAGTTCCCAGGTGATGCTCATGCTGCTGGCCCATGGAACACAATCTGAGTAGCAAAAGTGTAGATCACTGGATTGAAAGTTAGAGACCATGTTTTCCAGAACAGAGTATGCTGCCTTGAGAGATTCACTTTGTCTGTCCAGGCCTGTAAGATAGGAGTTTGGACTACAAGATCTCAAATATTTCTTTCAGATTTAAAATTCTGTGAGCCTAGTCTAGTTATCCCTGTAGTGTTGAATTCTGTCTAAAATATTCTTGCCAATTTGGTAAATTTTGCAGTTTGGCTTGAACATTTAAAATAATGGGGAATTGTCTACAAATAAGGCATCCCATTTTATTCTTGGAATAGCTCAAGAAGGAAGTTCTTCATGTTCCTGAAATACATCTCTGCAACTTTCATGCTGTTGGTCCTAGATTATCTCTTAATCAAACAAAAAAAGTGTCACCCATCTTCCTAAAAAGTTGACTCCAAGTATTAGATGACAGCTGTGCCTACTATGATTTTTGTAAGTGGAATTGTGTTTAATTCTTCCATTATGTTTAAGAAATCCCTTTCTTAAATTTGTCTTTGTTATGTGTGGAGTGTAGTGGGGCTTTGGCTGGACTTTGAAGGATGGGTGTGGCTTGCAAGACTAGAAAAGTATCTTAAGCAGCTGACAGTGGTGCAGAGATGGGATTGCATCTGTTGAATCCAGGATTGTTTGATTATAGCAAGAAATGAGATTATCAATGAGAGATGTCGGGCAGATGGGTGTAGGGACAAAGCAGTGTTTTAGCAGATGTATTTGCTTTACTGTGACGTATAAGGTGGTTGGAACTAGGGAAGGAGGGGGAGAGGGGGAGCTGGATAGGCTTTGCATAGCAATGTTAGAGAATTTAGGTTGATAATAATAATGCCTTGTATTTATGTATGACACTTTACAGAACTTTTCACAGGCATGATCTCATTTGATCTAATATTTCTATGAGGTAGGCAGAGCAGCTGTTATGCTGTTTTGTAGATGATGCACCAAAGAGGGTAAATGATTTGCCTTGATTTTCAAAGCTATTACATGGCAGACTGAATAATGATAGTGATAGTGGAGGAGAAAGGAAAGATGCAGGAGGGAGTACTAAGGACGAATTGATAAGTGGGGCCTGACTGACCATGAGGATACAAAGGAGAAGAAATTGTTAGGGAAGAGTCAAAGTAATTGGGTGAATCATAATGCCATTGACAACTGCCACTCTAGGTTTTACTCTGCAGCTGCTTGGAGTTACAGGTTGAGAGGGATTCTAGATGATTCCCAGGTTGCTTGGCCTGTCTACAGCTACTAGGTGATACTGGGTGCACTTGGACTATCCGTCTCATACCAAGTAAAATAGGAACTTGGTCCTCAGTGTCCCCTGAAGAGGTAAGAGCTGAAATATTGCCTGATTCATGTCTATATTAAGGTCCTTGCCATCCTGGAGACTCTTGACTTTGGCTTTTATCATTTTGCTTTTTTTTTTTTTTTTTTTTTTTTTTT
>NC_045448.1:74925890-74984770 GCF_002776525.5 Piliocolobus tephrosceles | reverse complement strand
GTCGCCCAGGCTGGAGTGCAGTGGCCGGATCTCAGCTCACTGCAAGCTCCGCCTCCCGGGTTTACGCCATTCTCCTGCCTCAGCCTCCCAAGTAGCTGGGACTACAAGCGCCCGCCACCTTGCCCGGCTAGTTTTTTTTGTATTTTTTAGTAGAGACAGGGTTTTACCGTGTTAGCCAGGATGGTCTCGATCCCCTGACCTCGTGATCCGCCCGTCTGGGCCTCCCAAAGTGCTGGGATTACAGGCTTGAGCCACCGTGCCTGGCCTATTTTGCTTTTGAGATTCAGGCTGATATTAGTTGAATGTGGTCAAGGGACAGGTTAGCTGTTTAGTCTGGCCTCCCCAAGGGCTTCACTACGCAGAGCATGGGCCCTTGCTGCCCCCAAATCCTCCCTAATGCTCTTTCCCAGGAGATCTGCACCTCACCTAGAGCCGTCTCTGTTATTCTTTTACCCTGGAAGTATATGAGATTGAGATTTAGTGTCACTACCAAATTCCATAGAACCTAGGGCTGTTCCTGCACTTTTAGTTTCTTAGGCTCCTATCTGGAGTGGAAAGAGCCATGTTTACTGAGGGTTGGGGGAGAGATGTGTGTGTGCATGTGTGTGTGCACTTGAGTATTGATTTCCCCAATGGTGGTGGTCTTCAGGGGTGGATCTACTCTCCGGGAAAACTGTCAGACAATTTATATCCTGAGTGTGATGTTGGTACAGGCATCTATTCAACATTGAATGCCTTCTCTGTGCAAAGCCCTATGTTGAGTGCTTAGATACTGAGATGGATACAATCGTCTGTCCTGGAGGAATTCATAGTAGAGTAAGAGACGATATTTTAAATAGAATGTGGTATTGAAATAGAGATATGTCCCAAGTGCTCTGTGAGGGCAGAGGAGGGAATGATTAGCTTTACATGGAGAAGCCAGAAGAGTCTTTAGGAAAGAGGTGAGAATTGGGCTGAGCCTTGAAGGATGAGGAGGAAGAATGGTCCTGGTGATATTTGTAACATTTGCAGATGCATAAAGGGAAAGGCAGATAGATGCAAGTGGCTAGAATAAAAGAGAACTTTGGTGATTGATGCGACCGGATTCATAATGAAGCCACGTTGTTGTATTTTGTTTTGTTGTTTAGAGATGGGGTATCGATATGCTGCCCAGGCTGGAGTGCAGTGGCTATTCACAAGCAAGGTCATCAGGCACTACAGCCTGGAATTCCTGGCCTCAAGTGATCCCCTTCAGCCTCCTGAGTATAGGTGGGTCTGCAGGCTGCTGTGCCAGTTTGAGAGTTTGAGGCCAGTGTTTTTTTTTTGTTTTGTTTTGTTTTGAGATAGAGTCTCACTCTGTCACCCGGACTGGAGTGTGGTGTGGTGGTGCGATTTTGGCTCACTGCAACCTCCTGAGTATTTGGGACTATAGCTACTACAACTAGGACTACTCAGCCTCCTTAGTAACTGGAACTATAGGCATGCACCACCATGCCCAGCTAATTTTTGTATTTTTAGTAGAGACAGGGCTTTACCATGTTGGCCAGGCTGGTCTCAAACTCCTGGCCTCAAGTGATCTTCCCGCCTTGGCCTCTGAAAGTGCTAGGATTACAGGTGTAGCCACTGTGCTTGGTCAAGACCAGGTTGTTAATGGCCTGTAGTGCAGTGCTAAAAATATTTCATTTTGTGGGCAGAGAAACCACCGGAGGCTTTTAGGCAGGAAGATGACGTGATTGTATTTTGGGAAGCTAAATGTGGAAATAGACTGAAGGGGAAGAACCTGGTTGAGGGACATCAGGAGACTCTTGTAATATCATGGACATGGTTTAGGGCTGATCTAAGGATTAGGTCAGTGGGGACGGAGAGGGCAGGGTGAATCTGAGAGAGACTGGAGAAACAGAATTAACCAGACATAATGACTAAATTGGTTGTTGAGAACAAGAGAGGGAGTTGTTGCAAATGACTCAGTTTTCTATTTTGAGTGGATGGTAGTGCCAATAGCAAAGAGGGAATATAGAAGAGGAGCCTTTTTTTTTTCTTTTTTTTTTTTTTTAAAGTGAGGGAGATACCAAGTGTGTTTTGGGTCATATTGAACTTGAGGGCTCTGTGGCGGTTAGCAGACAGGGTGAGATATGAGTCTGAAGTTCAGAAGAATTTCTGTCTAGGGGCAGTAAGTATGAGTGGTAGTTGAAGTTGTGGGAATGGATGAGCTCTCCCAGCCATGCTTATAGAAGACTGAAAATAATGACAGAGGAGATGAGTATGATTGACTTGCTAGGGTAAGAGAGAGTGTTGTCCAGGAAGCTAGGAAAGGAGAAAATTCCTGAAAAGGATTGACAATCTCAGTTGCTACAGGGAGGTCAAGTTAGGATGAGCTTGGGAAACGCACCTTGAGGTTGTGTTGAACATTGTGGTCACCAGGGCTCATTTAAATTGTGAGCACCTTCAGTGAGCGGTAGGGATGGAGCCAGATAGCAGTGGATCGAGAAGTAGATGGGAAGTGGAGATAGAGAATGTGTACTCACTTTGAGTAGTTCAGCAGAGAAAGGAAGAATACAGAATGGTGGCAGCTTGTGGAGGAGGTAGCAGGGACTAGGTTTTCCTAGAATGGAAGAGTCTTGTTTATGGCTTTTCTGATGCCATGTAAGATCCAGTAGAGAGGGTGCAATGAAGACACAAGAGAAAGGACGATTGCTAAATCAGGTCCTCAGAGGAGAGGGAAAAGGGTGGGCCTTGAAAAGAAGGGGATACCATTTTCTTTAAAGAGGAATGTTGGAAGAAAGGAAGGAATTTAGGAAGAAAGAGATAATGACATATGCATGTAGATATATCTAAATTTGCAAAGAACTTCTTACCTAATAGGGCCAGTTTTCTTTTTCAGCAAGGTTATCTGCTGAGAGGTGGGGATGCTGGTGTTGGCTTGGGTGGGAGTAAGGACTCGAAAATGGTAAAAATGGTGAAGGAAGCTTGAAACAACTGTTAAGAGGAAAGAGGAAGACAGTGGAATTTAAATAAGCTCCAAGAGTGTTGAGTACCCTCTAAACGGAAATCATACGCTATAAGCCTCCCCTTCATCTTTCTCATAATAATAATGGTGACGTTTATTGAGTGCTTTATATGAGGCACTGTTCTAAGTGATTTTCAGGCATTCTCATGTGATTTTTACAACAATCCTGTTAGAAAGTTACTGTTATTATCACTTTCTTCCAGAAGAGGAAATTGAGGCATGGAGGATTAGTAGCACTTGTATTTGATGAATCTCTTACCTCTGCAGAAATGAATTCCTTCTCCTGAGGCATCAGAGAAGGCAGAAATTTAATCCCAACTCCCAGTTTCTGGACCTTGAGAGCCTAGAGTCTAGGGTTGCTAAGGAGGGAATCTTACCATGCCAGTTTGTGGGCATGATGGTGGCATGGAGGGGGCAGGACAGTGGCATGGAGGGGGCAGGACAGTGGGATCAGTGTTACTGTCAGCTTTTGACAACTACATAGGGAAACTTGGATATTCTTGAGTGATTTTCCAGCATCCTGACTAGAAAGACAAGTGACCAATAGTGATTTGTCAGGAATTGTGGGCTGAGATTGTGTCACCTGAGAGGTGAATAAGAGAGACCTTGTCCCTGTTCCTATCGCCTAGAAAAGGATAATTTTTTCTTGGCGGAGAGACTAGGCAGATCTAAAACCTTATATAATAACATAATGATTATTAACTCACCTTATGTGTTTTCTCAGTTTGTGTGACAGATACAGTTTGTAGATAAGCTGTATACCTGACTTGAGTGAAAGGAGAGAGTGATGGGATGGCGTGGATGGAAGAGAAACGGACTTACCTTTTCCTGCTGCAGCCACTGAAGCATCATCTCTGTGTCCTTCCTTTTGAGGTTGCCATGGATACGCCTTTGCATGGTGGTTTGAGGAGATTGATTTCCATTATGATCAGATGATGACGTGGGTTTAAAAAGAGAAAGGATGGAATGCTCTGCTTTTGGGGAGTGGCCGGCGAGCTGCCCAAAAGGCAGAGCCCAGTACAGCCGACGGGGCTGTGGCTTTGTTGGCTGCTTTGGCTTTTGCTGAAGTTGTGAAATGGTGCATCTCTCTCTTTAGAGCGCAGGCTCAGGGTTCCCTGTCTACAGGGTCCTAGTGCCAGGAACTTGCTGGTTGATTCAGGGGGAGGAATCAGCAGGAACTTCAAACAGGCTAAGTCAGACTTCTCATCCCACTGAGAGCATTGCAGTTCTTGAGTACAGGACTGAGTGCCTCTTACCTTCCTGCAGAAGTTCCTATATTGAAGATAAGTGAAGCATATAGCATAGCTTTTCTTCTTGACTCTTAGAGGTCTGGGCCCTTGGAGGTGGGCCTGGAAGTCACTGGATATTTCTGGGGGAAGGGGACATTTTGAGATGGAGTAGAGCTGCATTCAGAGTGGGAGTGGGTCTGTAGACATTTTTTAGGGTAATGAGGAGCTGGAGAAGGGAAGGAAGTCCATTGAGTGTGTAGGCCCTATCTATGAAATCTGTAAGGCAGATACTGAGTAGGACCTAGGTATCCTACTAAAAAGCTCTGTACACATTGTCTTCTGGGGTCCTGTGAATATCTGGAATCCAGCTTTCCAAGCTTCCAGTCTCCCAGCCTCCATTTACCACTCAATAAGCAGACCTTTTCCTTTCTGACTCCTGAAGGACTTAGGTCCACACTTATCTCTTCCTTACTAGTGCTTTCAGAGATGTATAGTTTTGCCTTGCTGTCAGACTGCCTGGGTTTCAGACAAGCTCCTCTAGGAGTGGGAAAGCAGGGAAAGCAGACAGTTGGGTTAGCCCAGGATCAAGGTTTGATAAGGTGAGACAAGAGGAGATCAAGGTATCAAAGAATGCTGGGGTGCCAGTAAAAACAAGGTAGAAATGGTTCAGACAGGGGAGAAATGGTAGAGATGGAAAAGAGTCTTTTTCCTCCTCACTTTCTCATTTTTAATTCTCCAAAATCTTATTTTCCTATAATTTCCTGAAATTTCTCTAAGACTATTGGCAGTTTATTTACTAGACACAGATATTTTTCCCTCCTCTCTTCCCATTTTTCTAGCTATTTTAGTGGTATTTAATATCACTGGAGAGGAAAATGGATTAGAAATCCAAGAGGTGTCTGTCTCCTCCCTGGCTGGGGTAACATTAACCCAGGATTGTCCCATGGGATATGGACCTGGGCCCGGTAATGCTGTGGAAGGAGCACCTACCTGTAGAGATATTCAGATGTGCCCCTCTGCCATTTTTTGGCTATGAGACTTAGGCAAGTCATTTGACTTCTAAGACACAGTTCTATCATCTGTGGAATGGAGAGAATGGAATCTGTTTTGGCTACCATCACAGGTTCATTTTTGAAGGAGATAGTGAAGTACATATATTCGTGTATACAATTAAGTTTTCCCCAGAGAAGGCCCTAAGAGTGGGACGCATTTTCTCTCTCCTAACATGTTGTTTCCCCTCCCATTTCTTCAATTCTGTTAATGTTTCAATTATTACATTTCTCATGCTTGAAAACTTCCTGAGTTTATTCATTTACTTATTCATGCATTCATTGACCCATCCATTTATCCTTGTAGCATTGGAGGTCCTACTGTGTGCAAGTCATCATGGATATTCCCTTAAAATAATGAATGAAGATGTTATCTGCCATTTGGTGAGCATACAGACATTGTGCTAAATGCTTTATTTAAATCTTATTTAACCTTCAAAATGTCCCTGTGAGGTAACATTATTTCTCCCTTTTTGCGGTTGAGGTAACCAGGGCTCAGGAAGTTAAATATCTTGCTCAGAGGAGAACCAAAGGTGTATTCAGGTCTGTCTCCAGAGCCCGTGTAGGCCTGCTGCCTCTTTCCTCATGTTTGATCTATTACTGGGCCTTCTTAGGGCTTTTTTGGTACTGTCTCTGAATTGGCCTCTTTCTTCTCACTCTCCTGATCCTGGTTCAGGCCTTCCTTACCCTGTGTTCACTATTGCAGCAGCCTCCTTGCTGTTATTCCTGTCTTTGCCAGGTTGCTCCTGCCTGCACTCCATCCTGCAGGTGTCATCAGTTTGATCTTCCAAAAATAATTTTCACTATGCTGTCTCCCGCTCAGGAACAGGACTGCCTTCCTGTGATTATTGGATCAAGACCATCTGCGTCTGCCTGATGTTAAACTTCTTGCCTACCCACAGTTACCTCCCAGTACATTGCAATGTTAAGATGTTTATTTATTCAATAAATATTTGACCATGAGCTACGTACTGGCTACTGGATCATAAAGAGGAAAAGGTGTGGGCTATGCTTCGAAAGCCTTGTAGTTTGATAGAATAACTCATCTAGAATTCGTTACTTCAGCTAAGCCAGTATTCTTTACTATTCCCTGGTCAAGCCAAGTTATTTCTGCCTCTATTCATGCTGTGTTCATAACTTACAGGGCTTTCTGGGCCTTTCCACATACTTTCTAAAATCCCCATAATTCAAGGCATGCTTAGGTACCCCCTTTCTTTCTAATTTACCTCTCTCTATAATTTCTTATAATATTTATTGTGTAGCTGTATATACCATTATCATGTCAGGTAATTCTTTGCACTTCTATAATTTCTGTACTTTTTACAAGGTACTTTTTTTTTTTTTTTGAGTCTCAGTCTGTCACCCTGGCTGGAGTGCAGTGGTATGATCTTGGCTCATTGCAACCTTCACCTCCCGGCTTCAAGCGATTCTCATGCCTAAAGTCTCTCAAGTAGCTGAGATTATAGGCATGCGCCACCACACCCAGCCCATTTTTGTATTTTTAGTAGAGATGGGGTTTCACCATGTCAGCCAGGCTGGTCTTGAACTCCCGGTCTCAAGTGAGCCACCTGCCTCAGCCTCCCAAAGTGTTGGGATTACAGGCATGAGCCACCACGCCTGGCCTACAAGGTACTTGTATATGCTTTAGCTTTTTTGAACCTCATAATACTGACATAGATATGGCAGATATTATTTCCATTTCATAGGAAAACAAACAGATTCCAAGAAGTTGGGGGACTGTTGATACCTATGTGATTAGTGAGTTGTGAGGCTATTTTTAGATCTGAGCTCTTTTGAATTTTTGAAGGCAGTGTGGCCTACAGGAAGAGCAGCGCATTGGAAGCCTAGAGATGTTTGTGGTAATGGTGAGGGGTAGTAGAAAGCACAGAGGACTCTGGGTCAGGTCGCTTCCAGTTTTGGCTCTACTCCTCACAGCCTGTGTAACTTCAGGGAAGTTGCTCAGTTCTCAAAGCCTCAGTTGTCTTGTCAGCATCATCCCTGGCCAGCCTCTCAGTGGGGTTATTGTAATGTCCATATATGATGACATTGTTCTTAGCTAACTTTTATTTAGCACTTACAAATACCAGGCAGTGTTCTGGATGCTTTGTATGGATTATCTCAGCTAATCCTCATGATGCCTCTCTGAAATATGTTCTTTGTTACTTCCCCATGGCAGATGAGGAAATTGAGGCATAGAGATGTTAAGTAACTAGACCAAGTTTATGTAGCTACCAAGTGGTAAAGCCAGGAAAGTAGCCTGAGTCTAGAACCAATACTCAACCATGGTTCTATAAAATGTCTTTTTTTTTTTAAGGTAGACTGTGAAGTGCCCCGAACATGTGAGGTCCAGGCTGCAAGGACGTGCCTGGCCTTGCCCACCTGTGTAATGGTGAATAGGGAAAGGAGGGGGAAACATGGAGATTTTGCAAGGAGGAGAGAGATGATTTCCTAGGGGGTCTGGCCAGGACTGAAGATATGGAATTGTGTTTTGGGGCTATATTTCTGAATGTTGGCTATCATTCTACTGTTGGGCTACCTGGCCTATCTTAGGAGGGTATAGTGGGGTGAAGTCACTGTTCTGCCAGTGAAGTAAGCCCAGTACAGGAAAGACAGGCATCCCTAGGCCCAAGGGAACTAGATCCATACCATACTCAGTGGAGCCATAGGTCAGACCCCAGGCCAACCTTGTTGGCTGTGTAGGAGCAGGGACCCTGGTCTTTTGGTTCCTAGCCCATGATAGATGGGCCAGTGAATGAAAGCAGTATGGTTACATAGTCCCTTGGAGACCTCTTATTAGAATGCATAATCTCATTAAATTAAACAATTTTAATTATAAAAGTAATACATGGTTATTGAAGAATTTTTGTGAAATACAGAATCGTAGAAAATAAACCATTTCATCGGGTCTGAGATGCTAGGAGGCAAGGCCAAGAGTACAAGGGGCAGATGGCTGAGGTGGACTGGGCATTGTGCTACAAGAAGAAAGAAGGGCTCTCTGCTTTTGACTATTGCCTTTAGTAATGCAGTTGAGTCTGATACTCTTGGGTTTTACAACCTGGCCCCAAACCTGGCCCCTTATAACAACCATGAAGGGTGAAGAGTGACTATGGCAACCTTTGCCAGCCTTGTGGGAGGGGGCTGGGGTACTTGGCTTGCTTTGCTATGTGTGTGAAGTTGCCTCCATTACTGCCCTTCCCTTGCTGCCTATTGGGCAGGTCCTGCCTCCTCTGGCTCAGTTTGAGATTGAAATCCAGGCCCTAATCGCATGAATTTGGACCTTGAGTCCAGAGTTTAGAGAGGGGAGGGAGAGAGAAGAGCACCAGAAAGGTGAATGAGAGACCCTTATTTTGGCTGTATGGAGGCCCTAGGCAGCTGATCACTTTGAAGTGTCACTTGATGCTTATCGGCCTGCTAAGGCCTTACATCATGGGGGACAGGGGAACAGTGATGGTGAGTGGGTACAGACTAGGAGGACCTGTCAAGACTGTTCCCAGCCCTAGGACAGTATACTCAAGAGGTGAGTGCTGAGGATCTGTGGGGCAGGCCCAGCCCTTAGTCCCTGGCCCAGGTGAAGCAGGGGGGCACTAGGACCCAGAGGCTAGCACGGTTCCTGACAAGTCTAGAGCAGCACTAGCGCAGAGTGAGACTCATCAGCTGGCAAGCAGGATTCTGTGTCTCTGGGTTCAGGAATCCTCAGGCAGCAGAGGGGACTTGCTCCTCAGCCCCCATCACTGCCCCCACCCCTACCCGTGTAGGCCACCGAGTGAGGCCCATGGACTGGGGAGGGCTGTGCCTGACGACTCCTGTGTCCCTCTATGAGGGCCCAGCACCCTGACCCTCCTGCCTAGGTTTCTACCTTTTTCTCTGTCTTTGGCCAGCTGGGGGAGGGGGTAGAGGCCGGGTGAGCAACATGGCACAGAGCAAGAGGCACGTGTACAGCCGGGTAAGTGGCCCTAATCTGGGATGGCCCTGGAGGGCTGCTGGGGAAGGCCTGGGTGCCTGTGGACATCATTGCTGTGGGGGCTGGGGAGATAGGCTGGAGCTCAGCTGGGGGCACTCAGACTGTGTTTTCTAAGGAGCCCTCGAAGCCCTGGTGGTGTAAGGCTGGACAGGCTTCCCTTTACAGAGTTGATCCCTAAATGGGGACTAGCAAGGCCTGACCTCTGACTCTAATTGGCCCTCATACGAGGGGCTCCTGAGGGGGTCCAGACTATCCTGGGGACTCAGAATGGGGATGATATGTCAGAGAGGTCTTATAGTAAAGCCTTTCTTAAGAGCTGCTTTGTTATTTGTTACTTGCTTTCTTTCTCTTCTGAGATTGAATCTGTAGCTACTGTTGTGGCCCCCTGGTTCTGAGAGGCTTATTGGGGTTGGAAAGTGGGGGAGTCTCTGACTTTGGGTTCAGCCTTTTATATCACTGGCAATTCCTTTTATTATCAGGTCCATGAGAGCCATCCTGCTGTTCCAGGTGTGATTTGAGATCCTGGAGCCTCTGGGAACTATATCCTCACCTTCCTGGATGAGCTCTTTGGGGAAGGGAATTAGGCAGTGACAGGTTGGGAGGTGTCCTGGCTCTTCCATGGCTCTGCTAGGGCTCCCTTCTGAAGCTATTACGAATGAGAGTATCAGAAGGGACTCCCATAGAGTCTTGAGGATGATGGTATCACTTCATCATGCCTCATTCATCTGTTTGCTGCAAGGCCCCTGGTTCATGGAGTTGCTATTGCTAAAAATGACAAGTGTGATTTTCTTCTAAACCATGGGCCTATTTGGGACCTAATTTTCTATTGTGTTCAGTCATCATGGGTGTGCCAGAAGCTGAGAGCTGCCCAAGGACAGTGTCTTAGTCTGTTCTTTTGCCTTGCCCATCTGTGGAGTGATAAACCATTCATTTGGACCACTGAGCAGAGTCTTGGGAACAGAGTGAGGGGTAGATCCACCCAATTTACTTGGCCTGTGTTTTCCTTTTTATAGCAAAATAGCATGGAGAAGAATCTCCAGAACTTGGGGATAGAGAGTTGACCAAACAAGACTCAGGCCAGGTAGAAGGGAGTTGAATGGTTGAATGGGCTGTGGTGAAGCATCTGGGGTTTCATGGTGGGTTATGGATGGGGATGGGAGGAGTCAGATCGGGAAGGAGAGGTGGTGACTTAAGGGTCTGGAAGGCGGCACAATTGTGTGCCTCTGAAAGGATGAGGCCTAAGAAAACCATTTGAAACACAGAGGAGACAAGTGACAGTGGAAGGGGAAAGAGGATTCTGTAGGTTCACCCACTGAATTGCCTGTCTTCCCAGCTCAGACTCCTGAGTCAGGGCATTGGGTTGTGGGGAGCCTGGTCTAAACTGAGTTATTTGCTTGAGCTTAATTCCCTTCCTGAGAGGAGAATTAAGGAGGCAGTGCTCCTGAGAAAGCAGCCATGTAGTGACATTCACAGACTGATCAATGAATTCCAATTTGTTATAAAAAAAATATAAACCCTTAAAAATTCTAGCAGATTCCAGAGGAATTTGGAGAAATCTTAGAAGAGAATATCACTGACATTTTTTCAGAGGGGAATTTGGGGTTCCACCCAATTCTGCAAATGGGGTTTAAGAAAATGATTCTGGTTGTTTTTCAGTCCAGCATCTTGGCTGAGGCATTTCTTATACATGAGAATGCCACCTTTGATCTGCGGCCTCTGTCTATGTTTACCTATGTCTTTCTTTCAGACGCCCAGCGGCAGCAGGATGAGTGCAGAGGCAAGCGCCCGGCCTCTGCGGGTGGGCTCCCGTGTAGAAGTGATTGGAAAAGGCCACCGAGGCACTGTGGCCTATGTTGGAGCCACACTCTTTGCCACTGGCAAATGGGTAGGCGTGATTCTGGATGAAGCAAAGGGCAAAAATGATGGAACTGTTCAAGGAAGGAAGTACTTCACATGTGATGAAGGGCATGGCATCTTTGTGCGCCAGTCCCAGGTATTCACGCCCTTCTTCTATGTGTGTGCATGTGTGCACATGTCTGTTGCATGTGCAGCTGATGTGTTGGTACTTCCTTTTCCTGAGCATGGGCATAAGCCTCTGGTTGGGAGAGTGGAAGGTAGTAGGGGAGGGAAGATTGGAGATCCATCCTTAGGGAAGCTGCCCTGTACTCTTGATTTGCTTGGAGCCTGGGGAGGGGCCCATATTACAGCCATCCTTGATCTGGCTATATTGAATCTATTGATCTGGCTATATTGAATCTGGCCTCAGATCCAGGTATTTGAAGATGGAGCAGATACTACTTCCCCAGAGACACCCGATTCTTCTGCTTCAAAAGTCCTCAAAAGAGGTAACAACCACCCACTTAAAGTTGCCTCCTCATAGTCAGGAGGAGTCCCCAGGGCTTCTCCTCGTAACATGGGGCCACAGTAGATCCTAAGATGTTTTTTCCATCACCACTATATTCCTTTATTATATCTCCCCCTACCTCTCTATACAAGTACACACTTTGTTTCTGTTTGCTTTCTACAGAGGGATCTGATACAACTGCAAAGACTAGCAAACTGGTGAGTGGTTTGGGGGTGGAAATGGGGAGTCATAAAGGGAGGGGAAGGAGAAATATGGGGGATACCCAGTGCTAGGCAGGTAGAAGTAGTAGGTGAGTCTGAGTTGCCTTCAAGTCTCTCCAGCTTCCCTAAGAAGGAGGCTTTCTGGGGATTAATTTCTGCATTAGAGTTATAGTAAAGTTGGTAGCAGGGAAAAACTCATAGGCTCCATAAGTTCAGGGTCAAATGAGATTGAGCTGAGGGTGACAGGAAGGACAGGTCTAACCCTAGTAGTGTAGCCAACTTCCTACCTTTTGGAACCCAAAGATGCCAACATCTAAAGGGTCTGAGGGTAAGGTTAAGGTAGAAGATAGAGGAAGAAGCAATCTCTTATTCACAAGTGAATGGCAAGGAGTCGGACCCTCTACTTCCTGTTTTAAGCTGGATGCAGAGGGTGCTTCCTAGTTCCTCTCTGCTACTCTGTGCAGGGTGTGTGAGGTGGGGCTGTAGACTCTGCAGCTTCTCTGGGCCAAGGGGTGAACATCATGGAAGCTGATCTTTGAGGGACTACTCATTTCACCCTGACAACCCCTTACCCCAACCTAACCTGTGTATGCCTGAGTTGGTCTTAACACCTATGCCCAGGACATCTGTTCTCTAACTCTGCCCTTTCCTACTCCTCATGCAGCGGGGACTGAAGCCTAAGAAGGTGGTGTGTTTACTATTTGTGCCTGGGTGGATGGGGGCCATGAGCCCCTTCCCCAGCTGTCCTGCATGTCCTTGGGTTGCTGCATGCCTATGTGTGTATGACTTTGGGCTGGGATGGCCAGAGGAAATGGTGGCCTTGGCTTTCAGAGTTCCTTTGAAGGGTGCAAGAACTTCAGGCTCAGTGTCTACGTCCAGGTAGCACTCATTAGGGATGATTCTCTCTGCCCCAGGACTCCAAGTCAAAGATTCCCCAGTCAAAAACTATAAGCATTTGACTGTAAATAGCAGCAGTGTGAAATAGATCATTTACTGGGTTACAGTGGGTTCTCACTTAGCCCGAGCTCGGACAACCATAGAAGGATAGACTGGGGGAATGGGACTGAGGAAGATACCAAGTGACGGGGTTTTTTGCAAGGAGATGGGAGGTCAGGGAACAGAGCATAGGGTAAGAACAGTCCCAAGCTGGAAAACCTAAGAGCCTTCATGTGCCTGCCTCTGGATGGGCACTGCCATAAATATCCCCACACCCCGCAACTCTGCCCCATCAGTCTGTCCCTGCCTCCTTCCTCGTCTGGTGGTGTGCCTGAGGCCTACCTCCTACCCCTTGCAGCCTTTCATCAACTATCATTGGAGTGGGGCTCAATCATGTCACCTTCCCTCCCCTCCCCACCACAGACTCTTTAAACTCTTAGATTTAAACTCTTAAACTGCCATGACCACTTCCTCATACCAGCCCTTGCCTTGGGACTCTGCTCAAGCTCTTTTTGACCTGCATGTGCCTGTCTGGCCTGTATGTACTGTGTTGTATGTACAATTCTATGATTTCCTTATTGTCAGCCTATCTCAGGCCTTTCTGACATTGCATGGAGAGCTGCTGGATTGGGGCTGTGGGAGGGGAGAGGAAAACATCGCCTTTTCCAGGAGGAAACCAGCTCCTGGTTGGTGATGAGTCCTCACTTTGAAGTCTTGCCATGGTAGAGACCACATGCCAGTACTTGCTTTGGTTGGAGATGGGGATATAAAGAAAATAGTGCTGTGAAGGATCCTGGGCCCATTTCAGAGTCATAGAAACTTGGCTTTGTCCTTTGATTATTGTCTCCTGGTTGGGGTTTCCATTTCACCTCAGGCCTTGAATAGAGAAGAACACGAAACTATGGTCTGATATTTATGGAGTTCTTTCCACAGCCTGGTCTGACCAGGGGCTTTGGCAGCTGCCTGGGGAAATGTGGGAAAGCCCAGGCTAGGCCACCCATGCTGCCCTTCTGCACTCATGTTGGAAAGTGTCAATCAGACAGTTGAGTGCCCCCACCCCGGGGCACCCCAGTCTTCCGCTCCAGTAGTTTTTTCAAAGTGGATCACTTAGCCTAGGGCCCCTGCTCTCACCCATGTGGATCAGGGAGCTGGTTCCAGAGCAAAAGAATGTGCTTTGAAGGGGAAGGCAGAAGAAAACTCAGATGTCTCTGCAAAGTGCTTAGTTCTTTTTGGAAACCCTTTAGAGACAAGCTTTAACCTGTCTACAACCAGGGGATGGTTGGAGAGGAGCCCAACAGTCATTAGAGCTGCTACTACCCAGATGCATGTTCCCCAGGGTTTCTTAGTCACTGTGTGTGCTCCTCAGAGCTGAGTTCTATTGCTGGAGGGGCACTCTACACGTGTGTGCGCGCCAGATGAGAGACTGTAAGGATGTTGCCAGGTTGTATAAGAGACACAAGTGGAGTTAATGGGGCTATGGGTGGGTGGGTGGGTGGGGGAGCAGAGTGTGAGTATGATGAGAGAGACTGCTGGAGCAGAGAGGCCCTGTGTCCCTGCCCAGTGATGCCCTGGCCCCATAGAATGCCATTTCTGGGATAGCCTCTGGCCCAGTTTTTGGGAGCACGCTCTTGGGAGTGGGCAAGGGAGGGAAGAGAGGAGCCAGAACCTGTTCTTTGGAGAAAGAAGCAGGACAAGCTCTGCGCATGACCATCATGAGGAGGAGGAGGAGCCAGCAAAGCCCTAGACAGTTGCTAGGTGACTGAGGAGCAGTGGCTCCACCCCCATGGAGCAGAGGAGGGTGGGTGCATGACGTCAGGTGGAGCTGGTGCTGCGGCCACTGAGGCTGCCATCAGCCTAAGCTGGTGAACTGGGCCAGGCACCGCTCTGGTGCCTGCCAGAGCCTGGTGATCTAGCTGCACATCTGCGGGGGCCTCTGTATCAGAGCGGCGGCCGTTTACAGGCTGGGAAGCTGCGGCACCGGGAAGCTGAGGCTGCATTGTTGGGATTTGATGCACTAATCTCCTGTCTCCGCCGCCTTTCCCTCTGTTCGGTCTCTTGCCCTCCCTCCCTTCCTCTGTCCTTCCTCTGTGTGTTTGTCTGTCCTCCTCTGTCCCTTCTCTTTCCTCTCCTTGCTTTCTTTGGTTTTCTGCAATGATGAGACAGGCACCGACAGCCCGAAAGGTACTCTTGCTTGCTCTCGTCCTGCTGCTGGGTTGCCAGGGCAATGGTGGCAGCAGGCTGCTGGGGTGGGGGTGGGGGCTGATTGACTTAATCTGTCTACCTGGTCAGGGGAGGCGGGTGAGGACGAAGGTGGGTTAGGGAGAGGCATGTGTCACCACTATGCCCCACACCCTGGGCATTTGCTTACGGCCTTGCCTGCTTTTGGCTCTGCCTGTGTTCCAGGCCTTATACCCAGTGGCCTCACAGGCTTGGGCTTCAGGCAGCCTCTACTGCATACTGGATCTGGGAGGATTTTCTGTGGTAGAACCTAGGGAAGCAGGCCCAGGTATCTCAGTGCCTCTAGCAGGCCTGCCTGCTTCACCCAGCCTTTGCTAGAATACCTCTTAGTCCTCCCCGCATCCCCCAACCCCTAGGGCTTGTATCAGGGCACTTTACCAGGGTGGGATGGGAACCCTAGAATAGTTTTTGACCCACAGCTATGGAAGCTTAACCCAGGGTAGGAGGGGTGGGAATTGGTTTTCTTGGCCTCAGTGTATCCTGGAAATAAGGCCCAAGCCAAATCTTACCTTGACTAGAGCAGTGAGATACTGGGTAGCAAGAACACTATTTGGAAATTGGAGTTAATTGTCCACTTACCATTTTGCAGTAACCTGAAGGGTTTCCAGATTTGATTTAGGGCTGTAGTTCTTCTGTGCTGCTGCCCACCCCCACCTCCTTTCCTACCGCTGGGTGGGGTTACTTTGCTGAGCTCTGGGCTTCTGCTAATGTAATATTCATGGTCCTGACACCTGAGCCCTCTTCCCTAGCGATCAGGACTGCTGCAGGATCTGATTCTGGGGAAGGGGGTTAGGGGGAGGGAGGACAGCAGCATTGCTCTGCCCTAGGGACCTGATCTCCCATTTCTGGGCTTAGATTACTTTTGTCACATGGGGTTTCTAGGGAGTTCTGTATAGAGTCTAGCACTTGAAGGAAGAGGCTGACCTGGGAAAGTCCTTGGGAGTGGTGGCTGGGCGGGGCCTCTGGCTCTGGACTGGAGTGGGAGAGATCATTTGCAGGAGCACTGGTCTCTTGGGACCTTCTCACTAGCTGCTTCCTTGTTCTATGGCTCAGCCTAGAGATGGACTTCTGGGATTTCCGGGGTGTCTGAAGGGGTGAGGCCTGCAAGGATTGGACAAAAGTGGGAGCAGGAACCAAGGGGAACAGGAATTCTGGGTTCCTGAAGTAGGAACACAGTGATTCACTGAAGGGAGAAGGGGATGGGATTGGGGGGAGGGTGGCTAACTGTAGCCCCATTCCCGTTACTTCTTCCGCTCTCATTGCTGTCCCTTTTGCTCTCTGTCTTTCTGCCATTGCCCTTTCTTTCCTGACTACTTCTCTTCTGGCTCCTGTTGCCTGTCCAGACCACAACTCGGCGGCCCAAGGTGAGAAAACAGGCCCCTGTGTGAGCCACTGCTGAGTAAACACACACGTTTCAGGCATGTGCATGTATGAGGGCACGTGTATGAGCAAGTGAAAGTTGGTCATAGTGCATCCTGGGTTCTCTTCAGAGGAAAGGAGGGGATCGTGGTGCTGGCAGGCACCTCCTAGGGAAAATGGCTTTTGGCTTTTAGGAGGTTGTCTAAGCCAGTAGCTTCAATGCAAAAGAGAAATGAATGGGGTTGTAGTTAATCAAAGCAGGCTTTCTTGAACAAGGGAATTTTGACCTGTTTTGAGGGGAGGGATTGGAAGAAAGATGAAGAACTTGGCCATGTAAAATGTCAGCGGATAAGGAGGTGAGTGTGTCTGTGACAGGCTTTGGGTGGGGATTTCTGAGGATTACACATGGTCTCTGAGTGTCAGCCCACTGGGAGACCTTGGGGCTCAGCACTTTGAGTACCTTGGCAGGCCTGTCTGCTCCAGGACTTGAATTTCAGGTCAGCTTCTCGGCCCACCTCCTCCCCTGCCCCACAGGGACCTGGATAGTGTTGCCAGATCAGGGGAGATGACAGAAGGGTTGTTTCAAGGGGGAGTCTAGGGGTACAACTTTCACCTTGGCCCTTTTACCTGCAGGGTCCCCTGAAATAGACTGAGAGAGGGAGATTCAGCTTGACTCCCATAGAGGGTTTAGCAGGGGTAGAGAGCCTGGCACCCCCACTTTTGGCCCTGCCTTCTCTGGAAATTACATTGTACTTTTTCCCTCTAGGGGTGGAGGGCATAGACCTGGAGCAAGGATGGGACTGAGAGTATTATGAAGTTGCTAGAATGATCACAAGTGGGTCATAGACGGGGGTTCTAGGGAATAGTGGATTCCGCTCTTACGGGTAGTGCCAGAGCTAGGAGGAATGTGGAGTCAGTGTCAAGCGAGGAGCCTTATAATCTTATGATGTCTTTTCTCTTATCTTTTACTCCCTCTCTCTTCTGCCTCCCTCCTCCCCCTGTCCTTTGTCACTATCTCTCTCTGCCTCTCTGTATCATTTTCCTTGTCCCCTTCATTCTTCTCTGTTCTCACTGTGCTTTGATACTCTCTTTCTGCTTTTTTCCTTCTCTGTCTTCTTCCCTTGCCATATTCTCATATTCTGTTTCTGTTCCTCTTACTACCCCATCCTCTGCTCTCTTTCTGGTCTGCCTCTACCCTCTCTGAATAGCCCACCCGCCCAGCCAGTACTGGGGTGGCTGGGGCCAGTAGCTCCCTGGGCCCCTCTGGCTCAGCGTCAGCAGGTGAGCTGAGCAGCAGTGAGCCCAGCACCCCGGCTCAGACTCCGCTGGCAGCACCCATCATCCCCACGCCAGCCCTCACCTCTCCTGGAGCAGTCCCCCCGCTTCCTTCCCCCTCCAAGGTAAGGACTGGGGTAGGGATAAAGGAGAATCAAGATACCCAGAGGCTTGTGGCTACCTGCTGTGTCTTGAAATTTTCCTGGGGTTGGCAAAGACCCAGAACTTGGATCAGAAAGGGAGAGGACGTAGCCTATGGATATCTTGCCACTGACTGAGTCACCCTTTCTTTTCTTGCCGTTATGCCATACTTTCCCCGTATATACTGTGCCACGGTTTCCTCTCAGATGCTCTTATGCCACTGACTTTTGGCCACCCTGGGGCTGGGTGATGTTTGCACACTTTATTGTGTTCTTTGCGCCAGCTCAGTGTTGGTGGAGAGGTGGAGTGGGCTGTGCACAGACCATGAGGCCTCTCCTTTGCAGGAGGAGGAGGTACTAAGGGCTCAGGTGCGGGACCTGGAGGAAAAACTAGAGACCCTGAGACTGAAACGGGCAGAAGACAAAGCAAAGCTAAAAGAGCTGGAGAAACACAAAATCCAACTGGAGCAGGTGCAGGAATGGAAGAGCAAAATGCAGGAGCAGCAGGCCGACCTACAACGGCGCCTCAAGGAGGCGAGAAAGGTTTGACTCTGGATGAAGGGGGTGGCTGGGGTGGCCTGAGACCCAAGGAAGCATGCTGGAAACTAGACTGGAACTGGAGCCTGGAACACCCTGTGAGAAAGGGAGGCACAGGGCATCTCTGTGCTTGTACCCCCTCCCACCTCCACCTCTTCCTCAGGAAGCCAAGGAGGCCCTGGAGGCAAAGGAACGTTATATGGAGGAGATGGCTGATACTGCTGATGCCATTGAGATGGCCACTTTGGACAAGGAGATGGCTGAAGAGCGGGCTGAGTCCCTGCAGCAGGAGGTGGAGGCACTGAAGGAGCGAGTAGACGAGCTCACCACTGACTTAGAGATCCTCAAGGCTGAGATTGAAGAGAAGGGTAAGGGGCCCAGAGCTGCTGGGGGCCAAACGGTCGGGTGAGAACCATGTCTGAAAGTGTTAATGGTCTTCTCCAGGCTCAGATGGCGCTGCATCCAGTTATCAGCTCAAGCAGCTTGAGGAGCAGAACGCCCGCCTGAAGGATGCCCTGGTGAGGTAAGGTCTTCAGTGCTTGGCTCTGATGCTTACTCTTCTGTCTCCAAATTCATTAGAGCACCCATCGCCAGAGACTCTGACATGTGCTTTCCTCTTTCTATCTTCCTAATGTCCCTGCAGGATGCGAGATCTTTCTTCCTCAGAGAAGCAGGAGCATGTGAAGCTCCAGAAGCTCATGGAAAAGAAGAACCAAGAACTGGAAGTTGTGAGGCAGCAGCGGGAGCGTCTGCAGGAGGAGCTAAGCCAGGCAGAGAGCACCATTGATGAGCTCAAGGAGCAGGTCTGGGGAGCCTAGCCCCTCACCCAGAATCCCCCACCTGACTCTCCTATCAGTTGGTGCCTCTTCTTTCTAGGTGCCTTCCAGCAGCCCTTCTTCCCATCCTCCCCATAACACAGGTGGATGCTGCTCTGGGTGCTGAGGAGATGGTGGAGATGCTGACAGATCGGAACCTGAATCTGGAAGAGAAAGTGCGCGAGTTGAGGGAGACTGTGGGAGACTTGGTAAGAAAAGAGCAGACGCCTGACATCTGACCCTGATGGTGGGTATTTGGAAGGGACCTGCTGAGAAAAAGATTGACATGTGACCGCTGGCCTTTTTTGAGCAGGGTGTGCGGTGAGGGACCCAGCCTGGGCTTGCTGCACTGACCCTGCCTATTTTTTTTTTTTTTCCAAGATGGCATCTCACTCTGTTGCCAGGCTGAAGGGCAGTGGCACAATAATCTTGGCTCACTGCAACCTCCGCCTCCCAGGTTCAAGTGATTGTCCTACTCAGCCTCCCGAGTAGCTGGTACTACAGTCACGCGCCACCACACCCAGCTAATTTTTGTATTTTTAGTAGAGATGGGGTTTCACCATGTTGGCCAGCATAGTCTTGATCTCGACCTCATGATCAGCCCGCTTCGGCCTCCCAAAGTGCTGGGATTACAGGTGTGAGCCACCGCGCCCAGCCAACCCTGCCTTTCTTTTGCCCCACCTGTGGTGTGGTGTCCTAGGAAGCGATGAATGAGATGAACGATGAGCTGCAGGAGAATGCCCGTGAGACAGAACTGGAGCTGCGGGAGCAGCTGGACATGGCGGGCGCGCGGGTTCGTGAGGCCCAGAAGCGTGTGGAGGCAGCCCAGGAGACAGTTGCAGACTACCAGCAGACCATTAAGAAGTACCGCCAGCTGACCGCCCATCTTCAGGTGCATGCCTACTGCTTGCTGTCTGCCCACCATCCCCCCAGGGCTTCCTTATGACCCAGGTATGCTTCATTGTCTCTCCTTCTAGGATGTGAATCGGGAACTGACAAACCAGCAGGAAGCATCTGTAGAGAGGCAACAGCAGCCACCTCCAGAGACCTTTGACTTCAAAATCAAGTTTGCTGAGACTAAGGCCCATGCCAAGGTCAGGAAAGTGGGTGGGTCTGAGGGAGCCCTGCCTGGGTTGAACTGGTATGGGTTCTGGGCTTCAGATTCCTGGGGGAAGGGGTGCTTTGTGTAGTGGTTTGGAAGACTGTGGCCTGAGCTTGCCCTAGAAGCAAGGCATCTCCTGGAGCAAGGCATGGGAATTCTGGGGCTCTTTCAACTCTGGCTAAGAGTCTTCCTCCCTGTTCACTTCACAGGCAATTGAGATGGAATTGAGGCAGATGGAGGTGGCCCAGGCCAACCGACACATGTCCCTGCTGACAGCCTTCATGCCTGACAGCTTCCTTCGGCCAGGTGGGGACCATGACTGCGTTCTGGTGCTGCTACTCATGCCTCGTCTCATTTGCAAGGTACAGCCAATCAATCACATGTTCCACAGAAATCTAATGAACTTGCCATGAACCAGGCATTGAAGATGCTGAGTGAAGACAACAGAGTCTCTGCCCACAGAGAGTTTATGGTGTAGTGGAGGAACACAGCAAAGTCACTGATGAATATATATTACAAATGGTGTGCTTTCAAGAAGAGAGAGGTTCTGCGAGAGAGCACAATTGGAGATTTAGAGGCGAACAGGATGTGACTGAGGGAATAACATTGTCTGAGGGCCACGAGCTGCCTGGGGGTTAACGTTGGGGGTGATTGGCAGGATAGCATTCTAGGTGGAGAGATAGCAGGAGTGGCAGCTTTAAATCAGGAAGGATCCTTGGTTCCACCGGTCCCACTACCCTTTCATTTTCATATCCTGACTCCTCACAACCTCCAGTAATCACATCACTACCCTTTCCCCATGCGAGATTCCCCACCCAGGTAAGAGCTATTTCTGCTTTCTCTCCCGTGTGTGTCCATGCTCCCCACATAGTTAAGTTCTGAGTACTGTATTCCTGAGTCTGTGTTCTCCATCCTCTGCTCTGAGGCCCAGGTTCCTGGTGTTTCTTCCCACAGGCAGAGCTAATCCGGAAGCAGGCCCAGGAGAAGTTTGAACTAAGTGAGAACTGTTCAGAGCGGCCTGGGCTGCGAGGAGCTGCTGGGGAACAACTCAGCTTTGCTGCTGGACTGGTGTACTCGCTGAGCCTGCTGCAGGCCACGCTACACCGCTATGAGCAGTAAGTGACCCCTCACTCCCTCACCCCAGGGTCAGGGGTCCAGAATTGGCCGGAACTGAGATTGCCTGTCAGACTCTAGCCTCACAGCACTCTTCTCTGGTCTCTAGTGCCCTCTCTCAGTGCAGTGTGGATGTGTATAAGAAAGTGGGCAGCCTCTACCCTGAGATGAGTGCCCATGAGCGTTCATTGGATTTCCTCATTGAACTGCTGCACAAGGATCAGCTGGATGAGACTGTCAATGTGGAGCCTCTCACCAAGGCCATCAAGTACTATCAGGTGTGGGGCGAGAATTTGGGCTTGGGGCAGGAGGCAGGGAAGCTTTCACTTGATGAGGGCTCTTACTAATATTATCAAGGTTGTATGTCCCATGCTCGCTGCTTGAGGCCTGGTTTGCTCTTAGATGATCTCTCCATATGATGCAGCTGCTTGAGGGCTTGGGATTCTCTTGTACCTCCAAAGACCCATGATGACCAGGGCTCAAACTACAGTTTGGGAAGAACTCCCCACCCCCTCCAGGGCCTAAAAGTTGTCTGTTTCTTTTATTATCTCTCTTCAGCATCTGTACAGCATCCACCTTGCCGAACAGCCTGAGGACTGTACTATGCAGCTGGCTGACCACATTAAGGTGAAGTGTCTGGGCCAGTGATTCAACCCCTGTGGAGATCAGCAATGGAGGGCGTCAGGTCAAGAGATCAGGCACCCAAGAAGTATCACATAAGACTAGGGCAGAGTTACCAAAGCCATATCAGGGAAACTAGAGGACTACTTATGTATGGGGGTCAGCAGAGGATGAGGACTTCTTAGAGATGTCGATAAGTCAGAAGAGCTCCTGCTGGGGGCTGATGATTGCATGCATCTGTCCTTACAGTTCACGCAAAGTGCTCTGGACTGCATGAGTGTGGAGGTAGGACGGCTACGTGCCTTCTTGCAGGTGAGAACATATCTAGATCTCTGTGAGCTCCTCTTCTTTCTTAGTCCTCACTTCCTTACTCCCAGCCTTAATGCTAACTTGGTTCTCCATCCATTTTCTTTTTCCTGAGTAGGGTGGGCAGGAGGCTACAGATATTGCCCTTCTGCTGCGGGATCTGGAAACTTCGTGCAGTGACATCCGCCAGTTCTGCAAGAAGATCCGAAGGCGAATGCCAGGGACAGATGCTCCTGGGATCCCAGCTGCATTGGCCTTTGGACCACAGGTTTAGGGCTGCAACTGGGGAAGGAAGGAAACTGAGTAGAAGCAGGAGGGGCATAGCGCTTGAAGATCTGGATCTGGTTAGGGGACAAAAATGGTTTTGGGGTAGCTGGAAACTGTGGCTGAACCCAGGGTTGACTCCTGATTCTGGCCCGTCACGCAGGTATCTGACACGCTCCTAGACTGCAGGAAACACTTGACGTGGGTTGTGGCTGTGCTGCAGGAGGTGGCAGCTGCTGCCGCCCAGCTCATTGCCCCACTGGCGGAGAATGAGGGGCTACCTGTGGCTGCCCTGGAGGAACTGGCTTTCAAAGCAAGCGAGCAGGTGGGCCTGAATGGCTGGGCAGAAGGTGTGGGGAGAATCAGTGACCAGTGTGGGGCTTTCACTTCTGCCCTTGGCTCCTGCAGATCTATGGGACCCCTTCCAGCAGCCCCTATGAGTGTCTGCGCCAGTCATGCAACATCCTCATCAGTACCATGAACAAGCTGGCCACTGCCATGCAGGAGGGGGAGTATGATGCAGAGCGGCCCCCCAGCAAGGTAGGTGGAGATTTCCTTGGAGAAGTTGCAGAGGCCTGTAGGAGTAAGACTTGCAGAGCTACTGCTAGTTGTGGGAGGACAGGGAGACAGGAGGAATGCATCTGGAGAGCACCATCCTGCCTAGAAGGCAGGGTTTCCCTGTAACTGGATCTGTCTGAAAGGAGCACGTTGATGATCTCTTCTCTCCACCCTCACTTTCTCACCCGCCACCGACCATTCCTTAGCCTCCACCAGTTGAGTTGCGGGCTGCCGCCCTTCGTGCAGAGATCACAGATGCTGAAGGCCTGGGTTTGAAGCTCGAAGATCGAGAGACAGTTATTAAGGAGTTGAAGAAGTCACTCAAGATTAAGGTGAGGGTAGTGTAGGCTCAGGATCTGGGGGCCAGGAAGTTGGTAGGACCCTGGCAAGCAGTGAATGTTGGGGATCTGGGACTAAGACGGCTTGGGAGTTAAGGGGAGAAGTGGGGCCTGCAATCAATTGGAGCTCTAGTGAACCCTCAGAGAGCCTCCTATCTCATGGTCTAGCCCCCAGTTTCCAGGGACTGTGGGGAGGATGTCAGGGATCTAGAAGTTCTGTCCTTGTCCAGGGAGAGGAGCTAAGTGAGGCCAATGTGCGGCTGAGCCTCCTGGAGAAGAAGTTGGACAGTGCTGCCAAGGATGCAGATGAGCGTATCGAGAAAGTCCAGACTCGGCTGGAGGAGACCCAGACACTGCTGCGGAAGAAGGAGAAGTCAGGCACTTTCCCTGGGGCCTTGCTTCCTCTAATCCTCCCCACTGCTGGAGCTCTCTGCCTCCTAACCCATACCCCTACTCAGGTTCTCTTATAGTGAGACTCCCCATTTTCTTTACCCACTGCCAACCCCATTGCATCACCCCAGGCTCAGCCTGTGCTGCTCTGCCCTGGCTGCGCACTAGCATGGCTATTCCAAGGACCTCTCAGGACTGAATAGTCAAGGGGTGCTTTGGAGAAGGGACACTGCCAAAGCCCAGATTCTCTTTCACAGAGATTTTGAGGAGACAATGGATGCACTCCAGGCTGACATCGACCAGCTGGAGGCAGAGAAGACAGAACTAAAGCAGCGGCTGAACAGCCAGTCTAAGCGCACGATTGAGGGGCTCCGGAGCCCTCCTCCTTCAGGCATTGCTACTCTGGTCTCTGGCATTACTGGTGGTGAGTACAGTGGAATAGGCAGCAGTAGCACAGAGGAGATTGTCCTCTCTCCTGTCCTTGGCCTCAGTTTGACCTCTGCCCCCCTCCCTTTACCCCCAGGATATTCAGCCAAGAATATGCTTGCACAGTTTCACTCCGTGCCAGTTTTCACCAAGTTTTCCCTTTCCCTGAAGATATGTGCTGAGTTCCTTTGGGCAAAGGAGGGCTTTACTAAATTGTTAATGAGGCTCAGAATAATGATGACAGTTGGTCTCTAGTAGATGTCCTTTCTGGCTCTGTAATCTGACCTTTCTGCTCAGCCCTGTATCCCTGAGGGTTGTCAGCCATCAGCAGGCTGGGCTGACTCTCCTGGGGCATCCGGTCCTGCCCGATACCTGCTCTTGATTGCTTCTCTGCTTGGGCACTGTGTTTTCTCACTGAGTTCATGGGGCTTCATTCTATGATGTGGCCATATCTTCCACTGCTGAATTCTCCCAGTTTCACTTGGGGCTTGTGTTTTGACCTTTGCCTAGTCACTCAGTATAATCAGGGCTCCTCACCTAGCGTTTTTCTGGTTACCAGTTTCAGCCTCCCCAGTTTCCTGACTCAGGAGGTGGCTGCTGCTGTCTTTGTTCTCCTCTGCCCTATAGTTTTTGTTTGCTCTCCAGTCACTTACCCTCCAGAAGACAGGCTCTTTGCCCTGGAATTAAACCCTTAGGGCCTCCAGACTTTCCCAGCTGCTCCCGTGTCTTGTCAGCTGACCTTACCTACATAGAGTCTTCAACAAAGTCTCTGTCACTGACACCCCTTGATCTTGTGAGGTGACCAAGTACCTTCTTGACTTTAGGCTGTTGTGGTACAGACAGCTCTGTGTTCTTTGGAGAGAGTTTCCAGAATTACTACTTTGTGTTGTTTTTAGCACTCTTGAAACAAACATTAGCACTCTTTAAACAAACGTGGTTCTGAATTTATGAAACTTCCCACCAAAAAAGAAGGTATTTTGCCTCAGAGCAGTGGAGAATCCTGAGGAGCAAGGGAGTGTGTTTGCTTCCCCAACTTATGCTTTGCTGCTGGTGAGCGTTAAGGGTGCAGACATATTGGGGTCTCTGGAGCATTCTCCATGCCCTTCTTGGAGATGGCGTCTGAGGCAGGCAGGCAGGAACAGCCTCATGTTCCGAGTGCTTTGTGCAGTGCACACTCCCTTTGCCACTGTTCTTCAGACGTACCCTGTCTTATGGCCTCACTCCTGTTTGGTGTCTTTCTTTCACACAAATCTGCTTGTCCACAAAGATAGGTGGTAGAGGGTCTTGTTAGTGTGATGATTAGGAAAAGGGTTTTCCTGCAGATTGTGTCCAGGATCCTCTGGTGTGTCCCCCTAACCCGCAAATCACCTAACTCCTCTCTCCTCTTTTCCTGCTCCCCCATGGGCTATCCCGAGCACAGAAGAACAACAGCGAGGTAGAGACCCACTCAGGCTGGGGGTTACCAGGGCTGGTGGGAAATGGAGCTAAGGGAGCAGGGTGAGGGGAGAGCCAGGACTGGAGGTGGGTAATGGGGGGATGCAGAAACCAGGAAAGAGCAGGAATGGAGCCCAGTGTTCAACCGTCTCCACTTGGGGCTGATGACATTTGTTGTGGTCCCCACAGGAGCCGTCCCTGGGCAGGCTCCAGGGTCTGTGCCAGGCCCAGGGTTGGTGAAGGACTCACCACTGCTGCTTCAGCAGATCTCTGCCATGAGGCTGCACATCTCCCAGCTCCAGCATGAGAATAACATCCTCAAGGTGAGGGAGCCACAGGGAGGACTGGGATGGGGGATGGAGCATATTCGCCCCATTGATGATAGATGGCAGGGGCCTCCTAGCACCTCTTACCACTACCCTTCTTTTTTCATCCACAGGGAGCCCAGATGAAGGCATCCTTGGCATCCCTGCCCCCTCTGCATGTTGCAAAGCTATCCCATGAGGGCCCTGGCAGTGAGTTACCAGCTGGAGCGCTGTATCGTAAGACCAGCCAGCTGCTGGAGACATTGAATCAGTTGAGCACACACACACACGTAGTAGACATCACTCGCACCAGCCCTGGTATGTACCTGCCAACCCCCAAGATGAATAAAACCACCCCCTCTACTTGGCCCAGGGATTTAGGCCCTGCTCAGGTGGTGCCCCTACCACAGAAGCTCTTCCCAGCAGTGTTCTTTGGCTTCACTGTAGTTTTCTTTCACCCACTCTCTCTCAAGTACTTGCTCTGTTAGAGAATCTCATACCTGTACCCCTAACCCTTAATCCAGTACAACTGCCTGCCTGCGCCTTGGTGGGCGTCACCAGCTTTCTCTCCCCACAGCTACCAAGAGTCCGTCAGCCCAACTTATGGAGCAAGTGGCTCAGCTTAAGTCCCTGAGTGACACCATTGAGAAGCTCAAGGTCAGCTCAGACTTTGTCCTGCAGAGCTCACGTCACAGTGGAGCCAGGCATTTCTGGAGTTCCTCTGAGCCTGGCCCTATGCTAGATAGCAATTGGGGAGGAGGTGGAAGGGAAGGCAGGGTCCTTGCCTTGGAAGCTCACTGTCTCAGTGCAAACAGAAGATAGATTCTCATAACAAAATGGATTAGCTAGGGTAATCTTTAGCATGACTGGTTCAGGCTTTAGATTCCATCAGGGCTGAGATCACTGTGGGGTAGAATGGTTGGGCGTGGCTTCCCAAGGGCAGTAGAATGTGAGTTGGACCTTACAGGATGAGGACTTGTAAAGTAAGGAGGAGTGTTGGGGAGGGGGGATGGGGTTGGAGATGAGAGCAAAAGTATGGTGATATAGAGGACTAAGTTCCTACCCCCTTGGTATTAGTGTCTCTGTGAAACCAGGCGGTCTTGTGCTAGCCTGTGGGGGTCCCCTAAATGAACCCTTGTCTTTCTCACCCCTTCCCTAGGATGAGGTCCTCAAGGAGACAGTATCTCAGCGCCCTGGAGCCACAGTACCCACTGACTTTGCCACCTTCCCTTCATCAGCCTTCCTCAGGGTGAGGGGGAGACAGGGTAGAGGACGGGACAATGTGGAGAAGCTCAGGTGGGCCCCCCTCTCCTCCAGAATTGGAAGAGGCCTTTGGAGTCTCAGGTCTAACAACTGCATACCTTGGGTTATCTGGCCAAATCTTACTTACAAGTAACTCAGAAGTGCTTATGATGCTTTGAAATTCCAATATTTTAGCACCTAAACACTTTCTGTGACTTTTGACACCAGGAGAGGCTCAAAACTCCCTTGTCAGATTATGTATCCCCATTCTGATTTGAAAAATGTGGTCACCAAAGCCCAGGATCTCAGAAGCCCCAGCCACCTAGGAGTTGCCTTGGTCTCAGTGCTCAGGGACCCCTTCAGTGGCCTACAGCTCAAGTGAGCCCCTGACCTGGAGTCTTTTTCTCCTCATCAACCACCAGGCCAAGGAGGAGCAGCAGGATGACACAGTCTACATGGGCAAAGTGACCTTCTCCTGTGCGGCTGGTCTTGGACAGCGACACCGGCTGGTGCTGACCCAAGAGCAGCTGCACCAGCTTCACAGTCGCCTCATCTCCTAAGCACTCCTTTCCCCTGCTGTCCCCTTCGACCCTCAGCCCTCTGGTGCCGCTCTGCCAGATGCACAGCCACCTCAGCCAGCCCCCAGGTAGAAACATGTGGGTTAAGCTCTTCCTGCCCCATTCAGCTTCACTCCCACCCTTTCAGCATCCTGCCCCTTCACCTTGACCTGGGTTCCCCCACTCCCATTCCCTGGCCTCTGCCATAATTTGCTGTTCAATTGCTCCCTCCTTCCTGAGGGGCCTCAGGGCATGTGGGGGGTAGGCTGAGACCCCACCACCAAAGGTTGAGTGAGGTCCTCTTGATTGAGGACTTCACCCCTTAATTAAAGCAACTTCTGCTTCAGTGGTTCCTGTGTGGTATTGAGAATGGGACTTGGGCCATTCAGCTCAGAGCAGGAAGGGAGGAGAAGCGATGCTGAGGAAGCTTTGGCAGTATCAAATTTGAGGGCTCCTCTCGTAGTGACCAGCAGAATGCTGTTTCTAAAATTCATGTGCAGTAAGTTACTCTAAGCAAGGAGGAAAGGGCTAGACTTAGGACTAGGTACCTAAGTTCATTTATGGAGTTAGGAGGGCTGGGAGGGTGTAGCCTCTGCCAACTCTGCCTCTGCTTCGTGTAGCTTCCACTGCTCTTTATTCCAGTTTTTGGAGCCAGAGTAATGATATGATCACCACCCCAGCCAATTTTCTGATGCACTAGCCAGAGTCTTCCCATAAGACCTGGGTCCTCTCAGAGGGAATATTTACTAAATAAGGGGAAACTAAAGTGGCATGCTAGTAAAAGATAGAAGGTACAAAAGCTACTCCCAAACCCACTACAAATTAGAATCACTTGGGGAGTTTCTTTTAAAATGTAACAGATTTCTGGTTCTTGACCCAGACCTGCTGAAAACCCTTCCAGAGTTGGGACTCATTAGGCTGGTAAACAGCACCCCAGCATTGTAGGTATTAGCCCCAGTTTAGATTAGTTGGCTAGCTCCTTTATACTCTTTTTTCCCCACTTGGGGAGAGAAGTCCAGTCCAGACTCCCAAAAGGCTCTGATCTAGATGCAGAAAGAGACCCTTGGCCCTGCAGAGTGCCAGGCCTGAATTAGGCCAGACCCTTTGCTTGTGTGCTTTCTGTCTCGAAGGGAATGGCAAACAGGAGGGCGGTTACTCCAAGGTGGGCGTCCAGGGGCCGTATTCTCAACGAATATACTGTCTGGGAGGTCAGCGGGTTATGGTATTTGAATGCCTGCTCTGTACCTTGGCTCTTCTCACCTGGGATTCTGAGAGAAAATGATTTGATCACCTTTCCTCAATACTCTCAATGATGGTACACAACCAGTATCATTCTAGATGCGTAGGATATGTTGCATTACATAATGAGGGATTAATTCTCACAGGAGTGGTTGAGAAGGGTTATTGTGTCTTGAACCAGAGAGTCTTCACCTCACGTCTCCAAATTGGGCTCTGCTAGAGCTAAGGAAATCACAGACCACACTGTCCTTTCCTTGGGATTGGATTCTACCCAAGCTGCTGACCTACCTTCTGATTGGTGTGGTTAAGACACTGAGGCCAAGCAACTTCTGGTGGCACTTTGAAAGGAGAACAGGGCTTTTTGTTCCATCCTTTTCCCTTGGTGGTGGTTTCTCACTACTTAAACTACTGCTCTCTTGAATGCTGAATTCATTCACCCAATTATTTGTTGGCTATCTCCCCGTGAGTGCCCTACAGGTATCTAAGAGTCAGCGTGTCCAAAACTGAAATCATCTCTTCTGTGTCCTACATGTGACAAGCCATAAACCTGGATATCCTTGACTCCTTCTTTGATCTCCTTAGCTAATTTAGTTATCCAGTCCTGTTCAGTTTGTCCTTCATTACTGTCTATCAAATTTGTCCACTTTTTTACATCCACGAGCTTTGTCTATAAATAACTTCTTGCCCTGGGCACTTCAGCAGTTTTTAAACTGGTTACCCTACCTCCATTGCCTCTCTTCAACCAGTTCTACACATTGATATGAGGGATCTTTCCAAAATGCATACTGGGCCAGTTTAAATGTCATTACCCAGTTTAAATCCTGAAATGATTTCTTCAACTAGATTTAAAATTTACATAAGATCTGAAATGGTTCCTCTATGTGTCTAGATTTTAAAATTTAAATTCACTAGAATGGCCCAAGAGACCATCAGTGATTTGGGTCCTGTCCACCTCTCCAGCCTCTCCCCACATGCCAGGTGGTTCAGCTTTAGTGAACTCCTACAGTTTCCTTGCCACCCTGTGCTCTCTCAGGCCTTTTCCCACCACCCAGAATGCCATCTATCTCCTTCCCTCCACTGTACCTTTCTGCCCCTGCCCCATCCCCATTCCTCAGCTGACATCCTGTCAATTTATTAAGATAGCTCTGGCATTGCCACCTCGGTAAATCTCCAATCCCTGTGACCTGTTAGGTGCCGCTCTTCTGGAGGCAGCAAAAGATAATAGACCTTTTTTTCAGATGTGCTTGGATTTAGTTGCTTTGTGACTTTGGCAAGGTTTCTAATCTCTACTCTGTTTTCTTACCTGCAGAATGGAAAAATTATATCTTACAGGGTTGTTATGAAGGTGAAATGAGATAGTGCATGCAAGCATCGAGCACTGTGCTGGCACACAGTAGGCTTGCTTCTCTTCTCTAGTACGTGCTCCTACTACGCTACTTTATGCCAGTAAGCAGCTGTTTCTATTTTAAGTGTAGTTAACTCCTCTCCCGATTTAGACAGTTCCTTTAGGATGTCTTCCATCTCTATATCCCACCAAATACAAGTAAAGGGCACGTATTTGAGGAGGAGGAAGATGAGGTGTTTTGTTTTTGTTTTTGTTTTGTTTTTGGGACAGAGTCTTACTCTGTTGCCCAGGCTGGAGTGCAGTGGCATGATCTTGGCTCACTGCAATCTCCACCTCCCGGGTTCAAGGGATTCTCCTGCCTCAGTCTCCTGAGTAGTTGGGATTACAGGCATGTGTCACCATGCCCAGCTAATGTTTGTATTTTTAGTAGAGAGAGGGTTTCACCATGTTGGCCAGGCTGGTCTCGAACTCCTGACCTCAAGGGACCCACCCACCTCCACCTCCCAAAGTGCTGGGATTATAGGCATGAGCCACTGTGCCCGGCCAGAAGATGAGTTTTATTTTGGACGTGAGTTTGAGGTGCCTGTGAGAATGTACAAGCAGAGATGTCCATTTGGCAGTTGGAACCTGCTGGGTCTGGAGCTCAGCAGAAATGTCCAGATTGAAGATAAAGTCTGGGGAGTGAGTTGGGAGCGTGTCAATGGTGGTCAGAGGCATGGTTTGGGTGAGGTTACTGTCTGTATTCAAGTTACTAAGAAAACCGAATCTTAGGCAAAGCTAGTGGTTAGCACTTTATTGGAGGGTGAAGTCTCAGAGCAGTGAGAGTGAGGGAAAGGAGGAAAAGAAAATCAAAGGTTAGTGTTAGTGAGTTGGCTCCTGCCTCACAAAGACCGCTGGTCACTTTCCCATGTTGGATGTCTCTGGATAGGCTACACAGAAACATCATGACTGGCTGGAACATTGTGTTTGGATTGATGGAGGGATGGAGGAGAAATTCACCTGCTCTGCTTCCTGCCCATGCTTTACTGCCCAAAGTTTGCCATGGAGCCAGTGTTAGCTCCCCACTTTCTTGCTGGGATGATATTTCTTGGCCACTGGGAAAGCCAGATCCCATGCCTTGTGGCATGGCATTTAATCTTAAGTCCTGCAATGGCAAGGGGAACAGAATGTGGTCACCAGCCTGTGGGAGTTGGTCAGCACACAGCAAGCAGCTGGAGACCTGGGAGTCAGGTGAGGCTGAGAGAATCTGAAGCAGCAAGTTACCTCAAGAGAGTATACAGACGGAAGGGAAGATAGAGCCCTGGGAAGCCCTGAGAGTTAAAGAGCCTGCAGCCTGAAGGGACATCCACTGCAAGCAGAGGGCCCCCGTAGAAAGCATTGTCACAGAGCCAAGGGAGGAGAGAAATCGAGCAACTCAGAGGGCAGTCAAGTTCTGGGAAGTGGCCATTGTGATTCAGAGATGCCTGATGAGCTGGCCAGAGCAGTCTCCATGGAATAGAGGAAACAAACTGGGTTGTGGTGGCTAGAAAGGGGAGACAGCAGCTCACGCTCACTGTGTGCCCTGGGTGGCATCCATTCATGGGGATTGTGGAGAATGGATAGCCAGGCAGATGACCAGGGAATGATTTCTGGAAACTCGGATGTGATGGTAGCGGAGAGGCCTGGCGAGGTGCTCTGTGTACCAAGGATGGAGCATAGCATAGTAACAGCCACCTTTGATTCATCCAAAGCCAGAAATGCCAGTGTGACAGAACCAAGCAGACTGGCTGGCAGTTGGACAGGATATGAACATTCTCAACTCTGTTCCCTGGGAGCTTCTCTCTTTTGGTGGGTTTTGGGAAGTTTTCCTAGGGTTAACGTTACCTGCCCCAGCATGGAGGCACCTTTGTGAAATAAGAATAGGGCTTATATTCCATCTCTTCCACTATTGAGCTGTCTGAATGTGGGGAAGGTGCTTAACCTTTCAACTTCAGTTTCTCTATTTGTAATAGGCCAATAGCACCTTCCTCACGTGATATTCTTAGGTAATCTTCAGGGAGAAAATTAAATGGCATAGCATGCTTGATACAGATGCTTGAAAAAGGATACCTGGGAGAGACTGATACTAAACAAATGAAAAGGAAACAAAATAGAAGCAGTCACATTCCCAAGACGTACACTTGTGACACACATAACCATCTTTTGAGCCCCAAAGGATAGGTAGCCATGGCCAAGTGTGGTGGCTCACGCCTGTAATCTCAGCACTTTGGGAGGCCGAGGTGGGCGGATCACGAGGTCAAGAGATCAAGACCATCCTGGCCAACATGGTGAAACTGCGTCTCTACTAAAAATATAAAAATTAGCTGGGCGTTGTGGCACATGCCTGTAGTCCCAGCTACTTGGGAGGCTGAGGCAGGAGAATCACTTGAACCCCAGGAGGCGGAGGTTGCAGTGAGCCGAGATCGCACCACTGCACTCCAGTCTGGCGACTGAGTGAGACTCTGCCCCTCCCCCCCCCAAAAAAGGAAAAGAAGTATAGGTAGCCCTTTGTGCCCCAGCTTTCAGCTTGTTTCTGTGGGTGGCTACTGTCTTATTTTCTACCATCCAGGCACTGTTTCCTCGTTTTAGCAGGCCAAGGCTGAGAAGGAGAGTCTAAACATGGTGGCACCTCTCTCACTCCACTCCCACAATTTGAATTCACCTGCTTGGTTCACATTTTCAGTGCTCTACCTCAGTGGAGAGCAGGGGTGGGGCAATGCAAAGACCCAAATCTGCTGGGTAATCCTAGGGAATATACAAGGCCCCAGAGCTGAGTCTACCCTACACAGCCATGAGGCAAAAAGTGAATTAGGAACAGGTATGCTCTATAGCCTCGGTACTGTGGAAGTTTTATAGCACAGGTGACCTTGGACCCTGTCAAGTAGGCCCAGGGCACCTGGAAAACACTTAAGTCTGAGGGTGAGTGGTCCCTCCTGCTTCTGTGTGGTTATTGTTTCATGTAGCCAGCTCTTCTATGTGTATGGGTAGCATGACCATTCACCTAGCCTCCCTCCATCTCTATTATCTGTGCCACCCGAAACAGGTATCGCTACTCCCAGGGACAGAGGTCCTCAGAGGGGCAGCCTGGGGCGTTTGGCCTACATTCCTTTTCCAAAGACTGGGGAGTTTGGATGTGGGAATTGGATTCTTCTTGCTCAAATAACGGGTGCCAGAGTAAATACATGTCTCTCACCCTGTGTTTTGTTACTTTTTATTATGGAAAATTTTAACATACAAATGAGAGGAGAGTGTAATGACTTATATGTACAATATATGTTCATTTCATGGTTCATCTTGTTTCGTCTATATCCCCTTTCCCATCTACTCCCAGAATGTTTTGAAGCAGATCTCAGACATTACCTTATTATTTCATCCAAAAGTCTTTTAGTATACCTAAAAGATACAGCTCTTCAAAAAAGGAAACTACAATACCGTTATCACACCTGAAAAGTTAATTCATCAACTATCCAGCATTCAAGTTATCTTGGTTGTCTTATAAACATTTAGGTTTGTTTTACAGTATGTTTATTTGGATGACATTTAAGACAGACAATACACTACAAATAGATGTCTTTTGAGTCTGCTTCCCCTTATTTTCTCATTATTGTACTAATACAGTATTTGCTGTGTATGCATTCTTCTTAAGCTTCATTTTCAATGTGTCAGCAATTCAAATACATAACATTATCACCTTGATAATACAAATAACACAATATGGAGGAAGATTGAGAACATAGGCTCCCAGTACTTAGTCACTGGGATTATAGAGATTTTCCTTTTAGTATTTTCTGTTTAAATTTAAAGATGTCCTGCCATGGCTGTGCAAGAATAGAGCTATCTAGAATGGGAGTGCAATGGAAAAAAAAAATGGACTCAAAATTAGGAAAACATGAAAAGACATAAGTCAAGGAGAGAGAATATATTTTGAAACTAAATAGAATTTCCTGGCCAGGTGTGGTGGCTCATGCCTGTAATCCCAACCCTTTGGAAGGCCAAGGTGGGTGGATCACGAGGTCAGGAGTTCAAGACCAGCCTGACCAACATGGTGAAACCCCGTCTCTACTAAAAATACAAAAATTAGCCAGGCACGGTGGTGCACACTTGTAGTCCCAGCTACTCAGGAGGCTGAGACAGGAGAATCGCTTGAACCCAGAAGGTGGAGGTTGCAGTGAGCCGAGATCGTACCACTGCACTCCAGCCTGGGTGACAGAGCAAGACTCCATCTCAAAAAAAAAAAACCAACAACAACCACCACAAAAAACTATTTCCTTCATTCAGAGTGTAAGCATCCAAACAGGTGCTAAGGAGAGAAGTATCTTATTTCTTCCTCAAATTGCCCTTATCAAACCAAATAGGTAATGCCCATTGACCTAGAAAAGGGAGCTCTCTTCAAGCAGTGTATAAGAAAAAGCAGGGCGGAGGGCAAGTAGTGAGAGGGTCACTTGCTTTGAGGTACTCCAGGTCAGGGGTCTCCAGTCCCCGGGCTGTGGACTGGTACTGGGTCCATGGCCTGTTAGGAACCTGGCCACACAGCAGGAGGTGAACAACAGGCAAGGGAGCATTACCACCTGAGCTCTGCCTCCTGTCAGATCAGCAGCGGCATGAGATTCTCATAGGAGTGTGAACCCTATTGTGAACTGCATATGCAAGGGATCTTGTGGGCTCCTTATGAGGATCTAACTAATACCTGGTGGTCTGAGGTAGAACAGTTTCATCTCAAAACCATCCTCCCCCTCCTCCCCATTCCATGGAAAAATTGTCTTCCATGATCCGTCCCTGGTGCCAAAAAGGTTGGGGACCACTGCTCTAGGTGATGGATATCAAAGCCTTCACCTTGAGAAACCTGTCAAATGGCTGAAGCTGTGACTCTCCTTCATTACAAATGATGAAAGATGTAACAGATTTTTACTGAGGTGCTAATGGATTGAAAAAAACTGTCTATGAAAGGGGGCCAGACAGATACCCAGGCAGCAAGGCAACATGGGTACTGAGTGAGAGTTAAGTGCTTGCAACCTCTCTGCTCCACAAATCAGGTTAAATTCTAAACTTTTTAATTTTAGATTAAATAATGGGGCAAATACAAAGCAAAGCCTTCCATCAGTTGCAGCAGCTGGATGGAGAAAATAAACACTTCTAGAATGTAACTTAGAACATCCCCTTGAACTCCCATCATCTAAACCACACCCACTGGCTGAAGATGTTGCACTTTTTGACCAAAAAATGGAGGTGCTACCAACACAACCTTTGTATCATAGGAAGAGACATGTAAACACACGAGGGCGATGGAGCTGCACTCAGCACTGGATGTGGTGAAGAAGGGTATATAAGAGATCTTTCTCCATACCCATCAAAATTTGGGATCTATAAACACTGGAGGTAAGTCTATCCATTTTCAGAGAATTGGCTTAGTGGAGTGGGAAGTAGCAAGGGTTTGGTTTTGTTTTTTTGTCCCCTGAAATTGCTAAATAGGACTTCACAAAGGGTACATGAGAACCATGAGATGACTGAAATAAGTTATGGAATTTAAAAGGTGGAGAAAAATTTTACAATATTAGGGGTCTTTTCCCCATAGTCAGCCGCAGGTATGGTAAGACCCATTAGTTCCTGGCTTGTTAGTGAGTAGGAGATGGCAGACACTCTTGGCTGCGCAGCAAGTGACTGCAAAGGGGAGTGACATAAAACAACTTGAATATAATGGGGAAGCTAAGAAAAAGGTTGTTTAGTAATTGTAGTTCTGGAAGGGAAGGGGTTTCTAGCCTCCTAAAGATTCCTGCTCCCAAGGTCATTTTATTTCTGTTTAATTTGTCATACATTATTCCTGGTATCAATAGGTTAAGAAAGTAGAATTTTCCCAAGTATTGATTTATTGATAATGTTTGTAAGTGGCACACAAAACTTTCCATTTCACAAACTGTAACATTCATTGATCCCTTTAAATGCAAGTTCAATCCTTATAAGCTAAGTGCAAGGATGATTTCATGTAACATAGCTAAATGCACACAAAATCTGTATATTCTGAACTACAAAAGTGGTTTCCATAGCCACATATGGTTTTAGACAAGGATGCATTTTCATAATGAATAGTACTAACAAATATGTTAATCAAACAATACTTGTTTAATACCAAATGCTTGTTCTGTCACCAACTTTTAAAGCAACACCATTCCAACTACTACTAAAATCATTTATTTTTAGAAGCTTTAATCTGATCTGTGAAAATAAATTCTCCAAAAACTTGACAAATAGTATGGATAAACCTCAAAGCTTTTAAATTTAAAAAGCCTACCAAAGGCTGGGCACAATGGCTCACGCCTGTAATCCCAGCACTTTGGGAGACCAAGGCAGGCAGCTCACTTGAGTCAAGGAGTTTGAGACAAGACCAACCTGGGCAACATGGTGAAACCCCATCTCTACAAAAAAAATACAAAAATTACCTGGGTGTGCTGGGATGCGCCTGTAGTCCCAGCTACTTGAGAGGCTGAGGCGGGAGAATTGCTTGAGCCCAGGCAGTGGAGGTTGCAGTGAGCTGAGATCCCACCACTGCACTCCAGCTTGGGTGACAGAATGAGACTCTGTTTCAAAAAATACAAATAAAAAGCCTTCCAACATTGAAACCTTCACGTGAAACTTAGTTTCTACAAAAAATCACTTGCTATCAGAAGAAAAGAATATTAAATTACCTTTTAATACAAACATTATTAAAATAGATTTTTCCTGTATCTACTTAAGAGAAACATAAAACAGCTCACAATCTTTAATAATTTGTCTGATATTGTCTAGAAACTAAAGACTACATGATACAGCTGTGTCTCAGCTATGGTGAGTCAGAGGTACCATTTGGACTGCATATATTAAAACAGCTGTAGTGTAGCTTACAGTGGCACAAAGACTCGACACAAATATTGTGTTGTTTCATCATTTAGGTAGTCAAAAGTCAGAAGGAACTGCACAGTTTGCAAGGTCCTTTACACGTGGTCATTAAAACAGAGCAAGTATGGTAATATAAATGCAGGCGTTAAAGTCTCAACATTCTAAAGTTGAAAATATGAAAACTTTGTTTCTTCATCTTTCATTTACATGGTTAGATATTGGCACCTTACTATAGAAATATTTAGTTACTATGTATGGTTGTCCCAGAAAATAATGGAGCTTCAGAAAGTACAAAAGGTGTCAAAATCTGTAGTTGGCTTTGTCAGATGCTTTTCTAGCTTATTTCAATTCTTCATCCATAGTAACCAAGTCTTTTAACCCTAGCAAACTTTCTTGGGTCCTTTCAAATTAAGAAGACAATATCATCAACTTGTACTTGATCTGATCATCCAATTGGTGTTGGAAGTTCATAATTGCATTGATGAGCTCTATAACAAGATTTTCAGGAATATCCATCGGCTCAGTGTAAGGATTCTGATAATACCCAAGCCCATACATCAAACATCATAATTCTTTAGGAAACAGTCTTTCTTTTACAAGATCCGCCTTCTGCTCCTTCTTCATTTTCTTCCTCAGAGAAGTGATTTTCTGCCCCATTTTCTCGAGGTCATTTTTGTTCTTCAAGTCTGTCCTTGATGTCTTGCCAGTACTATTCAGATCAGGAGTCAGTTGGCTCTGATGCCAGGTTTGGGACAGAATGGTTATAAAGTCTCTCCAAGTCATGGCTCACAGAGACTGCAGCTGGTGCCGGTGTCATGACAGGAGCAGAAGAATCACAGCCTAAAAGGATATCTGCGTCACTCCCTCCATGGTTAGAATTGGAACAGCTGGTGAGGCAACATCCTTGGAGGATGGAGGGGAAGAGTAACTTGCCTCTAGATGGGGTTGGGAGTAAATTGAGACCTCCAGTCCTGTCTCTTGCAGTCCTGAGCTTAGAAATCTCTCCTCCTCCTCCTCCTCCTCCTCCTCCTCATCATCATCTCCATCATCTCTTTCTCTCTTTTAGAGAAGAGCTTCGCTATGTTGCCAAGGCTGGAGTACAGTGGCCATTCACAGGCATGGTCATGACACACTACAGTCCCCAACTCCTGGACTCAAGTGGTCTTCCTGCCTCAGCCCGCAGCTGGGACTACAGGTGCATGCCGCTGCACCTGGCTGAAGCACATCATTCTTTGGTTGTAATGTTCCCATTACTCAGCTTGATAGTCTGTTTTTCCTTAAAGCCCAGATCCAACTTGGGATGAGTGTTCATTTCAAGAGATCCTTTGGCCATCTCAGATACCTGTTTTATCCATTTAAGGTGCTTTTTCAGGAAGAAATTAAAGTCAAAGGCATCACCCTCATCTGTGAAGCCAATGCCAATGAAAGCACTATACCTGCTTAATGTCATCCTAGAACCACATTACAAAGTAGAAGCTGTAATCTTTCACTGTCTCAGCAGTGTCAGCATATTGTTCTACTGGTGCCTGAGCAAAGAGCTCTCCTGATATTTTATACTTGAGTTGACATAGGCAGTCTTGTCTTTTGAAGACTAAGCAGGCTGGTCCACATTCCAGCCTGTAGCCATTGTTGGAGGCCTGGGGCAGAATCTAGCTGACATTGACACCAGCTAGGATAGGCTTGTACTATGCCTTGGCCACCATCTTGGCTCTGCCCTTTGTGCCCTCCAGATGACGTTGGGCATAAATTGAGGCCTCCAGTCCAGTCTCTTGCAGTCCTGAGCTTAGAAACATCTCCACCTCCTCTTCCTTGTCATCATCATCTCTTTCTGTCTTTCAGAGAAGGGCTTTGCTATGTTGCCAAGGCTGGAATGCAGTGGCCATTCACAGGCAGTCTAGGTTCTTTCTTGCTTGATTTTTCCTTATAATTTATTTGTGGAAAGAACTATTTCTCAGAATCTGAATTTTCTTAAAATGCATCCTTATGGTGTTAATACATTCCTCTGTCTTCTCCATTTTCTGTAAATTGTTAGTTGGATTTAGAGCAGTGATTTCCTGACTAAAACATCAGCATCACCTGGGAATTGTGGGAAATGCTAATTCCTACTCATCCTAGAGAGGCTGGCCATAAAAGTCACCATCTTGATGAGGCCTAGCATCTCAATTCTGTGAAGTCACCCATTGAAAGAGATCAAAACAATTGGGGTAGACAGGGGTGAAATATTGGATGAGGTAGTGGTTGGTCTCTTGATGGCATGGCATGCCTGTTATTTCTACGTTTTTATTTCATATCAATGAAAATTTGGGGTTTTTGCGTAACAGATGGAATACAAAAAAGAAAAAAAGATGGTGAACTTACAGTTTAACAATTAACTTAGCTGATTTAATGTACTTTAAAAACTACATCATTACTAATGGTTTAGTGATCCCTGCCCTTGACAGAGACACGAGGAGAAAAGTGTTCACTCTCCCTCAATGCTTAGACTACTATTTGACTCTTTCTAAAAGACAAGGGAGTTCAGATAGGGTAGACTGTCCTCCCTCAGATATTGGAGTTTTAGTTACCTACACATTTGACAGCCAAAGGCACTTGGTTTGGAAAGATCCTTGGCTGGGTCCTCTAGCTGCAGCCATGGCTAGTCAAGTTTCCATAGAGAGTACAAGCCAGGCTTGCCTTGCCAGAAGAGACCCTTCTGATCTTAGTAGAAAAGATCAGCCCAGGACTGGCCATCTGGCAGGTAATCAGGACCTACTCAAACAATTGAGCAAGGAACAATAGGTGGAACTGAACCCTTATGAACTCATGGGGTAAACTCTAAGCCTCAGTGAACAAAATCTGAGATAAATCACTTTTAACTCATCTTGGTACTCCTTTGTAAAAAGCAAAAAGCACAGGATAGACTGTATGCATTTGACAACGTAGAACTGAAAACCTAGATATATATTTAAATTTTAAAAAATACCACACCATTTAGCAAAATTTTTATACTTTTTTTTTTTTTTTTTTTGAGATAGTCTCGCACTGTCGCCTGGGCGAGAGTGCAATGGTGCGATCTCGGCTCACTGCAACCTCCGCCTCCCATGTTCACATGATTCTCCTGCCTCAGCCTCCCGAGTAGCTGGATTACAGGCGCACACCACCACACCTGGCTAATTTTTTGTATTTTTTAGTAGAGACGGGATTTCACTATGTTGACCTGACTGGTCTCAAACTCCTGACCTTGTGATCCACCTGCCATGGCCTCCCAAAGTGCTGGGATTACAGGCATGAGCCACTGCACCTGGCCAGTTTTTATACGTATTAACATAGTGATATTGGAAATTTATTTTTCAGTGGAAAAAAATGCTCTCTATTTTGGAAAGTAGGTAGTTGGGCTCCTGTTTTAAATGAAGACATATTTGAAAAATTGCCGTGTAAGTTCAGTGAGGAGGCAAGGGCAGTGAAGGAGGGTGAAGAGACCAGAATGTACCCATTCCACCACCAGTGGACATTTGGGTTGCTTCCGAGTTCAGGTACCTCCAAACCATGCTATATAAATATCCTCCCTTGTTCATGTGCTTTGGCACACATATGCAAAAGTTTCTCTAAGGAGTTAAATTGTTTGGTCATTCCTCATGAGTATTTTCATCCTTATTAAATATTGCCACATTGTTTTTGCAGAGTGGCTGTACTGGTTTACAGCCTCATCAGCAGGATGGGTCCCCTTGGCAGGATTCCAGTCTACCCCTTTGGGGAGGAGGGTGTAGCCGGGAGAGAAATAAGGCTGGCAAGGAACAAGGAAGCCAGACAGGAGAACACTGTTAGTGCCAATCCAAAGAGTTCAGACTGTATTTGACTGCATTGGGAAGCTACTGACAATTCTGGAACAGGGAACAAAATGCAAAAACAGGGTTTGGGAAGGTGAGTCTTTAAAGCTCTCTCTTGGTTTGTGTTGGGGGTTGGTAGTGATAGTGGTGGAGTTGGCTTAGGCCAGCAGCAGGACTCAAGCTCACAGGAGAGAGGAGATCTGTGGGGTGACAGTACAAAGGGGACACTGAGCACATGCCTGGGGGCAGAAAACCAGAGCGTCCCAGGTCTCCCAACTCTTATCCTTAAATAAGCCAGTTAGACACTCACACACTGCTGGTAGGGGTGTGAAGTGCTACAGCCACTCTGGAAAACACTGTGGCCTTATTTAACAAAGATAAATATGCACATACTGAATGGGCCACAAGTCGTAAAATATACCAAGCAAAACAAACAGGAAGAAAAAAAAAAGAGGAAAGAATCGTCAATAACATCAGATGTAATAGAGAGGTCTATCAAGCAAAGATCTGAAAAGTGTCCACTGTCTAATTGTCCACTTGGCAATTAGAACTTTGATGATGAGCTTTGCCACAGAAATGTTTGTAGACCAGTAAAGAGCAGAAATCAGAACACGATGGTTTGAGGGATGAGTGAGTGGTAAGAAAGGGAAACTAGGTGCGGGGCCTACTGTCAGGATGGTTGGTTGAGAACAGACTCAAGCACACAGAAACGTTAGTATGTGATCAAGCACCATGGGTCCCCTCAGCTGGATTTCAGTCTGCCCCTTTGGGAAGGAGGGGGTAGAATGGTGAGTACAGGGTACATAATTTTACAAATGGTGATTTAACACTTGGGAAAAACAAGTTAAATCCTCATATTACACCATATAACAAAGTCCAGTTGGATTGAATATTTAAATATACAAAGCAATACCGGAAAATAACTAGTAGAAAATTAGAACATACAGATTTTCTATATAAAGAAAATTTATTTTGTATATAAAGTTGGGGATGGCTAAAACTTTTCTAAGATTGACAACAAAACTAGAAACCTTAAAGGATGATACAGATAAATTTGACTTTATTAAAATACACACACACACACCATATTAAACCTTTCTGTAAGAAAAAGAAAAAAAAGACTGTAAACAAAATTGGATGACAAATGACAAACAGAAAAATATTTATAATTGGGAGGCTGAGGTGGGAGGATTGCTTGAGCCCAGGAGTTTGAGATTTTAGTGAGCTGTGATGACGCCACTGCATTCCAGCCTGGGTGACAGAGCAAGAACCTTTCTCTAAAAACAAAAAAAGAAAAGGAAAAATATTTATAACATATGATAACTAACGTTTACAAATAAATAGGAAAAAGAAGCTGGGCGTGGTGGCTCATGCCTATAATTCCAGCACTTTGGGAGCCTGAGGCAGGTGGATCACCTGAGGCCAGAAATTTGAGACCAGCCTGGCCAACACGGCAAAACCCTGTCTCTATTACAAATACAAAAATTAACCTGATGTGGTGGCGCATGCCTGTAATCTCAGTTACTTGGGAGGCTGAGGCACAAGAATCACTTGAACCCGAGAGGCAGAGGTGAGCTAAGATGGTGGCCAGTGCACTCCAGCCTGGGTGATAGAGTGCGACTCTGTCTCAAAAATAAATAAATAAATAGGAAAAAGAAACACATCAATAGAAACATATACATGACTAGGAAATTCACAAAAAATATAATTACCATGTTAAATCAACCTTAAGTAAAAAAACTTGTTTAAGATGGCAAAGTGAACTGTTACATTTACCTCTCTTTCCTCCCTAAGTCCAACTGGAATTACGTTTTTTAAATGAAAAAAAGTAAAGTATGCAACCTCATGAGAGAACTGGAAAAAAAAAAAGTAAAAAGGAAAAATACCCAAAGCCAAACAAACAAACAAACAAACAAACAAAAAAAAACATTCCAAAACAGTGCTGGAATACAAGGAAGGGTTTACAGGACACTTATTTGGACCTGACGCCTAGAACTTTCCCTTCTGGGAGAAAATCCCCCATCCCCACTTCAGTCGCCTGGTTCATGTGGGACACCGAGGCTCAGAGACAGCAGAACTGGGGAGTGGCAGCAGGATATTGTAGCAGGTGGTGGCAATCAGGGGACTTCAGGCTGTGGTCTCACACCACCATCCTGCCTTTTCCTTTGCTCACAGAGAACATTCAAATGACTGTCTTTCTCTAGCAAGGTAGAAGGGCTCTCAAAGAAGTAAGGAACATACTTTGGTTAACGGCTAACCAGGCATTAGGGCTAGACAGGAAGACAGGCAGTGCAACAGCCAACTCCCAGTAGACACTAGACACAAGGAAGAAAGCACAGTGCTGCCAGGGCAGATCCTCTTCCCTATTCCTGAGCCTGCAAACCTGTTCCCTTTGTGCATCCTGGAGGGACAGCCCCTGCCCCATACCTTCCTATATCCTCAACAAACCAGATGAAGCTCACCCTCAAATTCCTGTGTGAAATGAGAAACAAAAAAACCCCAAACCTAAAGTATCTGAAATAATGTCCAAATGATTTGAACAAAACCTTGGTAGGTAGAAACCAAAAGGTTTCACTTGAATGCTTAGCAGTAACATCCCAACTGGTCTTTCTACCTGTGCTACAATCCACTGTGAAGCCAATTATTCCATTCTTGTACCAAGTCCCATTCCACATGCCTTTCACTTCAGACATGTTTGCTGATGTTTACACCTCTTCATAGAATACCCAGCCTATCTTTGCAGGCCCAAACCTTCATTTCCCCACACCTGCCCTGTGCTAGGGAAACAGCTCTCTAGTTCTCAGGATACTTATGCTATGTTCTCCCACCTCTTACATCTTTATTTTTGTGGCTTCTTCCATCTGCTTCAGATACCCCTTGGTAGTTCTGGTGTTCTAAATCCTACCTCCATCCTACCCCTTCACTGCATCTCCAAGGCCATTTTCTCCACGAAGCTTTTCCTTAACACACAGGGCCGGTAGGTAAGCCATGAACATTTGTGGAACAAAGTAATCCTCCAAACAAGGGTGATTTTTCTTTCACTGAACCCTCCCCTCACTTTATGCTTCTTTTTGGAGCCTCACAGTCTTCTGAATTTGTTGAATTCCCAACCAGCTGGAAATTCCCTAAGGCCCAAAACTGTTTCTGGCCGAGGCTGTGCTGTTCTTCCTGGGACTAAGGGGTTTCCTGAGTCACAGATCTTCTGTGCTAAAACCAGGAATACCTCTGGTGACCCAGCATGTGTTGATCTCCCTAGTCTTGCCTGTCTTTGATTCCTTGGATTATTAACAGAAACTATAATGTTGGGTTAATGTGTTGTCTTGGGCATGGCCTCCAAAACATGTTCTTTCACATGTCTGCCACCAGCAGGCCCTAGATCCAGGAATGAGGCTTTTCCACTAAGGGAAAACTCCACGTGATCTAGGAAGAAAGTGAGGACATCCAACCAGAAGATAAATTTCTTATCTGAAACAGAAGGTCAACCCTGAAATAAGGAGGCTGAAGACCCTTAGAGAAGCCACAGAAGAGACTGTGGAAGAAGAGGGGCAGAGTTGCTTTTTAAATGGGGCTTCTAGCTCCGGCTTTTCTTCCTGTTTGTAAGTCTCTGAGCTTCTGTTCCAGCCCTGTAAGGTTGGGGATGAGAGTGTTCTCCCTGCTGGACTGTTGAGAGTTCAATGAGGGAAATGTGTGCAAACACCAGGCCCCATGCTAGGTGTCCAGAGACGCTGCGCCTTCCTGGCATGCTCCTCTTCCCTGTCCCTCAGCACTGCGTCCTTCACTCCCTCCACTCCCAATTCTCACTTCCTACTCACTGACTCTCTTCTTCCTTCCCATCTTCCTCCAAACTTTCCATTTTCCACTATGTCTCTCTCAACCATATCTTTCTCACTTAAACAAAAAAGGAATTCATAAAAAAAGAGGCCAAAAGTCAGGATAAACCTAGAAAAATCACTGAATATGCAAAGTTTTTCTTGCAGGGTTTGGTTTGTTCAAATGCCTTCTTTTTGTTCTTGCCCATATCCTTCTCCAGAGAGTCAGGATTTGGGGTTTGCAGAGCTGCGTGGCAGTGGAATGTGGAACGTTCTCCTGAATCTCAGGCCCATGGAGAAAAGAGGCAAAAGTGCTGACATCTTTCCTGAGGATTGTCTGATTTAAAAGAGCTGATTCTCCCCAGACAAATGCCTTAGCTTTATTGTGCTGGGACAAGCTGAACAGGCAAGGAATAAACCTCCCTAGAACACACTGATTAGATTAGCCAGTGAGAACCACTGAAGACGCAGACATTAGATTAAAAAACAGAAAAATGAATGTTACTTTTATAGTGGCTATGAATAGACAAAGACTTTTTGGTTTGAAAATAGTTGGTGAGGCAATAGAGGAGGGGCTATGTTAATAGCAGAGGTAGAAAAAACGAGAGGTGGATGGTTCCAACGGCAAGGTCCACCCTAAAGGAATTGGAGTCAGGGCCCAGGAGCCACAGGCCACTGCACTGGGGTGAGTAGAGTGGATTTTACATAAATAAAAGTTACAGAATGGTTGTAGGTTCTGGTTTGGGGATGTGAGTGAACCAACTGAATAGTATAGGCAGGTTCCCCAGCCCACCGAGAGTCAGGTGAGAATTTTATTGCTTTTTGCTAAAGGCCTGTACAAGACTTACAGCAAAGATAAGGAGTAATCTGATTGTTGAAATTAATCTGTAACTATTCCAACATAGCAAAGGACAAGTAATGGAATGATGAGGTTGTTCTGTAGTAGTGTTGCGATTTTGTTCTGTTCTGTCCCCCTACTCCAGTTTCCTCTGTGAGGGGAGCGTGTAGTGTGTGCACATCTGTGAAATGTCAGACTTCTAAAGTCAGGGACTGAGACCTATATCTAGTTGACCCCTGTGCAGAGGTCTAACTACCCCTCTTAAATGCCATGTTCTTGAGCCATAGAAGTCACAGTGGTTGATGGTACTTCACACTTCTTCCAATTCAATAAGGTTTACTTATGGTGTCTCCTCTGAGTCTTCTAGGAGTCCAGAAAACATTCGACTTGTATAAGAATCCACACTTCAACTAAGCTTTCTGGTCCAAGAAGGCATCATTACTGAGGATTTGTTTCCTGAGGTCTTTAGGGAGTGAGAGGGAAGGAATGCATGAGAAACCAGAGCTAGTCCCCATCTCTCTCCCTAGAAGTGACAGACTGCATAGTTCTTATGTATCAGGAGTCCCGGAGATCAGCTGACTTTCTGAAAAAAGAGTCCTCCAGCCCGTGATGAAATCCTGACTTAGAAACCCAGTGCCCCTAGCTTTGTGGGTGTCTGTCCCTGAGAAATGGTGTTTTACTCTCCCTCCAAGCAGGCATCCCAGGATTTGGAATTCAGCTGTGAGCTCATGAGCTGAGGGATGTTTCCAGGAGTACCCTGAAGACCACCCAGGTATGCTCTCCCCACTTCCTTTATTTTGGATGGACCAGTCTAAGGAGAGTCATCTTTTTCCACCCCATTGATGGCACTCAGTGAGTGGCTTGTTGCTTGACTGAATAGCTGCCCACACCCACTCCAGTCAAGTTTATCTCCCAGGAAGGAGTAACCAAACACTTAGCAATGGAGACACTCATACATCTCTTTTACCTCCAGTGCACTAGAAGTAGGGATGGTGGCCATGTCAATAAAGGAGATAACTTTAGCACAAAGGATGTCACAAGAAACAGATAGTAGAGTGTGTTCTCCAATGTTATCATTTCCCAAACCAGAATCAACTGGTCTTGGGTTTCCTTCCTTCATCCTTCATCTGTAGAAAACTTTGTTTCTTGAGCTACTTGAGATCTACTTCCCTATTTCTTTTTCTTTTTTTTTTTTTTTTTTTTGAGACGGAGTCTCACTCTGTAGCCCAGGCTGGAGTGCAGTGGCGCAATCTCGGCTCACTGCAAGCACTGCCTCCCAGGTTCACACCATTCTCCTGCCTCAGCCTCCCTAGTAGCTGCGGCTACAGGCTCCCGCCAACACGCCTGGCTAATTTTTTATATTTTTAGTAGAGATGAGGTTTCACCATGTTAACCAGGATGGTCTCGATTTCCTGACCTCGTGATCCACCCGCCTCGGCCTCCCAAAGTGCTGGGATTACAGGCATGAGCCCCTGCACCCAGCCTACTTCCCTATCTTAAGAGGTGGGCTGTGTGCTGCTTCTGCTAATTTATTATCTCAGAAGTACGTAATTTGGACAATTTTATATAGTTTTGAGGACAGGAGCCCTGTAAGAGTCTCTGACTCAAAAATGGATTCCGCTTGGTTTGAGGTTTAATAGGTCATTGCAATGCTCCCTTCTGGTATCATAGGACATAAGCTGGGTTGGGCTGAGTCCCCCTTTTGTGTCTTAGCCTTCCTGTCCTTACTCCAGAGTGAGAGCAGCCCTGATGGAAAAACAAAATTACCATCCATGCCTACTTCCTTTCTACCCCTCTTACTCTAAGTCTAGGCAATCTGCAACATCATTTTATATTGGACTTCCTAGATCACAGACTCTTTTTCAGGAAGAGTCAATTGAAGCCACCCAGGACTTATGATTCCTTGGTGATAAACACCTTGCTCTGTGTTGGGCACCGTGTGAGCACAGAAATGGCATGGGCTGCCTGATGTGGGACAGTCCCTCTTGGTCAGCAATTCAGTCAGCAGCCATCTCAGTGACCCCTGTGTACATTTGAGGCAGCCTGCCAGGCTGTGGGAACAGTGTGGGGTTAAACAGCACATGGTCCTTGACCTCAGAAAGCTTAAAATCCAAAGTCAGATAGAAGGTTATTTAACAGATGCATATTAATTTACAACTAAAGCTAATATTGTGCACTGTTCCATTGAACAAACATAATTTATGTGGTAAAATCAGAAAGCAGCTTGATTTTTGCTCTTAATGCTCTTTTACATTTATTCTTTTTTTTTTTTTAAGACGGAGTCTCGGAGTGCAGTGGCACAATATTTGGCTTGCTGCAACCTCCACCTCCTGGGTTCAAGCGATTCTCCTGCCTCCTGAGTAGCTGTGGTTATAGGCACACACCACCATGCCTGGCTAATTTTTGTGTTTTTAGTAGAGATGGGGTTTCACCATATTGACCAGGCTGGTCTTGAACTCCTGACCTCAGGTGATCCACCCACTTCGGCCTCCCAAAATGCTGAGATTACAGGCGTGAGTCACTGCACCCAGCCTCTTTTACATTTATTCTGCGGGACTAGCTCTTGCTTTGCCCCTGAATGAAATTTAGGCAAGTCACAAGATTGTTCCAGCCACCCTTGGTCTCAGTCTCATTTTAATGATTATAGTTTCCAGCCCTATATAATGATACCACTTCAATCCTGACTGGAGTGGAGCCTCTTCTGGTGCTGCTAAAAGAACAGGCCCGTGGTGGATGGTGGTCTGGATGGGGAGTCCCTGGTTTCCATTCTTCCTCACTCATTTAGCTAACCAGGGTCCTCAACCCCTTCAGGGTTGTTGCCTGGAAGAGAAGAGGGGAGAGGAATAGGAAAACTACATGTTTGTGATCTCCAGCTCACCAGTGGAACATGGTGATTGTTTTACAGGTTCCTGCTGTAACTCCTCTGTTATTCTCCTCAAAGGCCAACTTTCTCCACCCCTGTCAGAATCCCTTTCATACACCCGCCCCATTTATCTCATCCTCATGGCCCCATGGGAATTTCTCTGCTTCTGCCCCCACCCATCATCTCCTTCCTGCCCACTTCTCCTCCATCTTGGATGAAGCTACCCTCTTCCCCTGGTCCTGGTTCAGCCTTTCATCCCTGCTCAGAAACATGAACTCCCAAAAAGCCAGCCAGCAAAGCAGAGCAGGTCTAAATGCCAGAATTTGGAGAACAAAAGCCCTTTTTTGGATAGGACTGTTCTTTGTTGTTGCTCATACAACACAGCTCTTTGTGATTAATCTACATTTAACATAGCTCCAAAGTGATAAAGGAATATTTTTATTTCTTTATCTGATTTTCTTTACATGATTTCCTTTTATGGCAAAATAAGCATAAGATTGACCATTTTAACTGTTTTTGAATGTACAATTCAGTGGCATTAATTATATTCACATTGTTGTATAATACAACCATCACCACCGTCCATTTCCAGAACTTTTTCATCATTCCTGACTGAAACTTGGTACCCATTAAACATTAACTCCCCATTTCCCACTGCCCCAGGCCCTGGTAGCCATTAATCTACTTTCTGTATCTATAAATCTGACAATTCTAGGTACCTCTAGAAGTGGACTCATACGATATTTGTCCTTTTGTGTCTGGCTTATTTCACTTAGCATGATGTCCTTAAGTTCATTCATGTTGTAGCATGTGTCTGAATTTCATTCCTTTTTAAGGCTGAATCACGATTGTATGTATATACCACATTTTATTTATCCATCTGTCGATGAATACTTAGGTTGTTTCCACCTTTTAGCTATTGTAAAGAATGCTGATATGCACATTGGCATATAATTCAAACTATCTGTTTGAATCCTGGCTTTCAGTTTTCTTGGGTATATACCCAGAAGTGGAATTTATTTAATTGTTCTTGAATAGGGAATACCTCTGCATGGTGGACAGTATAAAAGATACGAGAAGTCATAGAGTTCCCTGAGCCCCGACCTCCAAGTTCCCCTTCCAGGAAGCATCACTGTAACCAGTTTCTGACCAGTTTCTGTGACCTCTTCCCTGGAGAGACCATACCGTACCCATAGGCACCCTCTACACAGGCATGATGGCAGCCATAAGCATTCCTCTATACTTTCCCTTTTCCTACTTAACAATATTTCTTTTTAAAAAATTTAAAAACCTTTTTATTTTTTTATTTAACTTTTATTTTAAGTTCAGGGGTACATATGCCAGATATGCAGGTTTGTTACATAGGTAAATGTGTGCCATGGTGGTTTGCTGTCACCTAGATATTAAGCCCAGCAGATATTAGCTGTTCTTCCTGATGCTCTCCCTCCCCTAACAATATTTCTAAAAAAATCATTCAATAGCACCATTTAAAGAATATCCTCATTCTATTTAAAAGTTTCATGGCTTTCCAAAGTAGAGACAAAACTTGTTTTTCTTTCTTTTTTTAAAATCAGTCCTTTATTCATGGACATTCAGGTTGTTTCCGATGTTTTGCCACCATGAACAATGCTCTGATGATAACAGCCAGCATTTCCTGAATGCTTACCATGTGCCAGGCCCTTGTTAAAATCCTTCCCATGTATCATATTTAATTCTCACTATAACTGTGACATAAGCACAGGGAGGTGAGTAACTGTCCCAAACCACATCTCTGTTTTTGTCCACAGGTGGGAGTGTAAGATAACTTTCCAGATAAAGAGTTGCTGTTACCAAAAGGTATGTCCATTTCATTTATTTATTTATTTTTGAGATAGAGTCTTGCTCTGTCACCCAGGCTGGAGTGTGCAGTGGTGCAATCTGGGCTTACCACAACCTCTGCCTAACGGGTTCAAGCAGTTCTCATGGCTCAGCTTCCCAAGTAGCTGGGACTATAGCCACCACGCCTGGCTAACTTTTGTATTTTTTTAGTAGAGATGGGGTTTCACCATGTTGGCCAGGCTGATCTTGTACTCCTGGCCTCAAGTGATCCACCTGCCTCAGCCTTCCAGAGTGCTGGGATTACAGGCGTGAGCCACTGCACCTGGCCAGGTATGTCCATTTTAAAGTTATATAAATACAGCCAAACTGGCCCCATCAAGGCTGTGCTTATTTGCATCTCACTTGCAAGTAGATGTATGAGGGCCCGTTGCCCTCTTCTCTCACTGTTGAAAAATTTCTTGATATCTGCCAATCTGAAAGGTATTTCATTGTGGCTCAGATTTGCATTCTTTTTCTTTAAATGAATGAAGTTGAGCATGTTTTCAAATGTTTAAAGGCCATTTGTTTTATAATGGGGTTTTAAAAACTTGATAAAATGCTTCAACTGTTGACCTAGAATAATCAATGGACAAGGTAGCCTGGAATCCTTTACATTTTAATTTTACTTGTAGATTTTTAAAATAGTTAATACAGTTACAAGATTCAACATTTGAAAAGAATACAAGAGTAGAGACAAACCCCATCCGTGTGTCTCCCCAGTGCCCAATTCCTGTCCCCAAACACAATCAGGCCTCCATTTGCCTCCATTTCTCCCTCCTGTGCCTATGGTCAAAACCTGGGCCACACCATTATCCTTAGCTGCTCCATCTCTGAAATATTAAATTCAAACATTCCACTCTGATCTCGCCACTGTCCTCTTAACTACCCAGCACCTGACCCTCTCTTGACGCCCCACCTGCCCTTTACCTTACCTTCCTTTCCCATCCACCTGAGGTTTTCTGCCCTCCAGAGGCTCCACGTTGGGTCCCACTGGCCTCCAGCCACACCTGCCTGGAAAGCCTTACTTTCTGTTTCATGATACCTAGTTCAGAGTCAGCCCACTCATGGGATCACTCTCATTTAAAGATCTTAAGCAGAGTAACCACTTAATTTACTGCTCAAACTGGGACTCTTTTGAGAATGAAAGGAGCACGACTAATTATGAAGCCAAGACAATGGGGCAGATGATTACTGTCCAAGGCAGATCGGGTGCAAATTCAGCTCAATCCTAAGGAACAAATTACCTTTAATTTCAGAGCAGAGATCAATAATATGTGCTGAGCCCCACAAATGATTTTTAAGTTGCTGCCTTTGTTCACTGCCCAATCTTCTCTTCTCAATGGATTTTTTAAACAGTGCATTTCCCCAACACTATTTTCTTAAAAATCTATCCTTTACAATACCAGTTTCAGCCCCTAAACTCACGTGTGTAACAAAAATTAGTTTGTTTATAAAATTCTTCTTCTGCCGGGCGCGGTGGCTCAAGCCTGTAATCCCAGCACTTTGGGAGGCCGAGACGGGTGGATCATGAGGTCAGGAGATCGAGACCATCCTGGCTAATATGGTGAAACCCCGTCTCTACTAAAAAATAAAAAAAACTAGCTGGATGAGGTGGCGGGCGCCTGTAGTCCCAGCTACTCGGGAGGCTGAGGTAGGAGAGTGGCATAAACCCGGGAGGCAGAGCTTGCAGTGAGCTGAGATCCGGCCACTGCATTCTAGACGGAGCGAGACTCCGTCTCAAAAATAAATAAATAAATAAATAATAAAATAAAATAAAATTCTTCTTCATCTATACTTGAGCCCCACTCTTTAAAAAGGTGCTGACCCTTAATCTCAGTCAGTTCTGAGTTTCCTTTGCAGTTTCCATTTTGGATTTGGAGTGGGGTGGAGTGCAGGGTTCTAGACTCTCAGTGACCTACAAAGGGTCCTGCCCTTGATGTCATCTCTCCTTGTCCCATCTGGTCCTGGTGCCTGCAGGTTATTGTGGAGGTCTAAGTCTTTCTCCACCTCTTTAAGCAGCCTCAGGGAGCTTGCCTAGGGTCCTCTTGGCCTAGATACACCCAGTAGCCATTCTATTCTCTGCTCTCAGATCCACAGATTGTGAAGGATGCTGCTTTCTCTGTGGGGCTCAGCCCAGGGAGCAGGGATTGGGACTTCAACCTCCAGGACCCAGCAAAGTCAATGTTTCTCAACTTCCCTCCAGCCCTTGTCCTTGCCCTGGGGAATTCTTCTTGGATATAGGGGCAGGAAATGCCTTGATCTTTCTCATGACCATTTTCTCCCACACTTTGGTCTAGGTCTAGGCCAGAAGTCTTTTCTATTCCCCTAAGGAAAGAGGCTCCTTACCTCTTCCTTCTGTTTTCACACATGTTCCCTGCAGCACTGAGCATAGAATGGCCTGGTTATTTGAGGCAGGGAAGGGAGAGAGGTAAAGGGAGTATCAGGCTGGAGAAGGCATTGACTAATATTTCAGAACATGATCTTGCAAGGCATATAAAAATATCTTATACAAAATGTGCTTCCTGTTTTAACTATTATGATTTTATAATTTTTCAGATCTTGTAGGCAAGACTCCCTACTCCCATCCCCCAGGCCAGGGCAGCCAGTTATCAGCTGTGTGAACTTGGACAAATTATGTTATCCTCTCTAAGCTTTAATTTCTTCGTCTGTAAATGAAGATAATAGTAGTTCATATCAGTGCTTCTACTTGCCAAGCACTGTTCTCAATGTTTCATGTATGTTACCTCATTTAATACTGACCATAAACCTGTGGGATAGCTGCTATCATTCCAGATGAGGAAGCCACTTCCCACAGTCGTAAGTAACTTGTCCAAAGTCATGTGATCTCCTGCTCTTCATCACTTTCCCAACCTGTCTTTCATAAATATTAATAATGACCTCAGTCAGGCGTGGTGGCTTATGCCTGTAGTCCCAGCACTTTGGGAGGCCGAGGTGGGAGGATTGCTTGAGCCCAGGCTCGAGGCTCGAGGTGGGAGGATTGCTTGAGCCCAGGCTCAAGACCAGCCTGGGCAACATATTGAGACCTCATCTCTACAAAAAAATTAAAAAGTAGCCTGGTGTGGTGTGACATCTGCCTGTAGTCCCACATATTTGGGAGGCTGAGGCGGGAGAATTTCTTGAGCCTGAGAGGTCAAAGCTGTAGGGAGCTGTGAGAGTGCCACTGCACTCTAGCCTGGGTGACAGAGTGAGATCCTGTCTCCACAGTAAAGAAAGAAAGAAAGAAAATGACCTCTTGAGGTTGCTGTGAGGATTAATTGAAGTAAAGTATGTAAAGCTCTCAGCCCTGAGCCTAGCACATAGTAAAAACTCAATAAATTCTAAGCTCATACTTTAGCCGTGATTGTTTTGGTCATTTTCATTCAAAATGCCCTTGGAATTGTATTTAAAATATATATAAATGTCTGAACTTAAGCATATTTGCCCTATTCAGTTTTCCCATCCAGAAATATGATGTCTTATTATATGTTTCTTAGCAAAGTTTTGCCATGTGTCCTCATATAAAACATGCACGTCTAGGTGAGTTTATTTCTAGATGTTTTAGGGTTTTTGTTTTTATTGAAAATGAAATCTTTCTGTCCATTGTATCTTTTGATCACACAGTGCTGGTGTCTCCAGGTTCTTGTTAGTTGATCAGCTCCCAGATGTCTCTAGAGGGATGTCTTTCCATAGCCCTCTCATTTTAGGTTGACATGAAGATCACTTGGCCCAGCCAGTGACATACGCTCTGACCAAGAGGCACAGGGGCACAGGGTGAGAAGTATGTTTCCAGGTAGCTTAGGTTGGCTGAGGTGATCAGAGAACTGTCCCTTGGCTAAGGAAGTACAGCCTGGGGAGAGGGGAAGGAAGGGGCAGCCCTTGCTTGGCTGCATGCTGGTTCTGATTCCATTTGGGGATCTGTCTGAAGAATGAGTTCCTAGGTACCCACATTTCCTCTGTGGCCTCAATGATTCCCAATTGTGTTTGCCAAATGATGGCTCTAGTGGCAGCTCTGCCAAGGCCCAAGATGCTTCCCTGGTGTCTGGGTCGCTTAAGTAGAGGGACTGTCATCCAGCAAGGCCTCATTCTTCTCCGTGGGAGATACATAATCTGTGGCGTCCCTGAATCAGCTCCCTGCCTGACTCCACTGCAGGCCTCCAGAGGGCAGCAGAGAGCAGGCGAGGGGGAGAACAGGACTTGGTTCCTGGAGAAGCAGCAAAGACGGTTCCGCTCCTGCAAGCTGCTAGGAATACTGCTCATCCCCCTCCCCTCCTCCTCGGGATAGACATGTGAGCTTCTCCCTGAGGGTGTAATAATTATAATAATATTATTAGTTAATACTAACTATTCCCTGTGGGCCAGACATCGACCTAAGGTTTCACATTGATTCAGATAACCAGTGAGGTAGATATAATTATTATTTGAATTTTTTTCAGTTGAGGAAATTGCAGTGAAAAAAAAAGGAGAAATTGCCCAAGATCCCACAGTTAGTTGACCCAATTATTTATGAGCCAGGCTCTATTCTAGGTATCAGAGATACATCAGTGAATCAGATAAACTTTCTGCCATATTAGAAGGACAGAAAAAGTGAACAAATGAATGAACACATGATGTGGTTTTGAATAGAAATGCCACTTAGACAAATAAAGCAGAGTTAAGGACCAGAGAGGGGCATTTTAGATGGGCTAGTCAGGGAAGATATTCTTGGGTAGATAGCATTTGACCAAAGAGTTGAATACATGAGGTAACAAGTCAGGCTGAAGATTGGGGAAACAGTAAGTGCAAAGGTCCTGAGGTGGAAGTGAGCCTGGGGTGTTAGAAGAACAGCAAGACTTGCATCGTGGCTGCTGTAGAGTGAGCTGAGTCCATAGGCCACAGCAGCAATTGGAAAGTAGATAGGGATGGTGAAGAAAGAGAACTCCTCCACAGCATCACCTGGGCTTGGCCTCTTACAGTGTCTCAGCTTCTCTTTAACATATCCCTCACCTTTTTTCACCTTCCTGCAGAGTGCTGACACCATCACAGTATGTTCCCTTTTCAACCCTGGACACGGTTCAAAAGCAGCTAAAGCAGACAAGAATCTGGGGCAGCCAATATTATACCACCTGCCAAAACTTGACACAAACAATCTGGAAGCCAAAAATTGCACATACTGTGGTGAGTCTTGCCCAGCCTGTGGGGAACTTCTTGTGGGTAAAGGTTCTAGATAAGCCTGCCAGGGCTCCCAAATTAATCCTCAGTCCCACTAACAAGGGCCTAAGCCACGCAGGTCTCTCCAGGGTAGGAAGCTGCTATTTTCTTCACAGAATTTTGCCTCCATGCATGGTCCTAGGTCAGACCTACCTAAATCCTTCCAGATGTCAAACCCAGGTGGGGTTCAGATGGCATTTAGCCAGGAGATGGAAGGGAATCCATCCCAGTGAGCAGTCATCACCTTCCACCAGGTATCTGAAGAAAATGGAGGCACAGAGGTCAAACAGTCATCCCTCAGCATCTGCAAGGGATTGGTGCCAGGACCACCTGCAGATACCATAATCTGAGGATGCTCAAGTCCTTCACATAAAATGTGACCTACACAATCCTCTGTTTATCTTTTTTTTTTTTTTTCTTTTTAAGACGGAGTCTTGCTCTGTCGCCCAGACTGGAGTGCAGTGGCACCATCTCGGCTCATTGCAAGCTCCGCCTCCTGGGTTCACACCATTCTCCTGCCTCAGCCTTCTGAGTAGCTGGGTCTACAGGCGTGTGCCACCATGCCCGGCTAATTTTTTTTGTATTTTTAGTAGAGACAGGGTTTCACCATGTTAGTTAGGATAGTCTCGATCTCCTGACCTCGTGATCCGCCCGCCTCGGCCTCCCAAAGTGCTGAGATTACAGGCGTGAGCCACCACGCCCGGCCTCCTCTGTTTATCTTAAATCATCTCTAGATTACTTCTAATACTGAATGCAATGTAAATGCTATGTAAATAGTTTTTTATGCTGTGTTTTGGGAGTATTTGTATTATTTTTATTGTTGTATTGTTATTTTTAGTTTTTCAAATATTTTTGATCTGCTGTTGGTTGACTCCTTGGGTTAGGAACCTGTGGATATAGAGGGCCAACTGTACTAAGAATCTTCAGCTCCCTCTCCTGGCAGATCCCTGGTGAGTGAGGTGGGCCTATGTTGAGTGCTCCTTTTGCCTGAGTGAGAGCCTAGAACCAGAGACTGCATGCCCTAATCCAGGGTTTCTTGACCATGGCACCATTGATAGTTGGGGTCAGATAATGTTTTTGCTGTGGGGGCCATCCTTGTAGGATGTTAGCAGCATTTCTGACCACTACCCACTAGAGGCCAAAAGTACCCTCCCTCCAGTAGTGACCTTCCCTCCAGTGTAACCAAAGTAGATCCAGACATTGCCAGATGTTCCCAGAGGAAGACACCCATGACTGAGGACCACTGGGGCCAGTTCTTTCCCCTTCCCTAAGACCAGTGCATGAGCCTCAGCTGTTACCACTTTGGTAGTGAGGAAGAATTGACAATATCCCCCAAGCATTTACTCCAGTGCCACAGCTGAGTGGCTGGCTTGGCATGTCCTTGGCTGTAACACGGAAGGAGGCCAGAGGACAGGGAGCAGAGAGAAAAGGGGTAGCCATATCTTCTCTCAACATTTTTTGGCTCACAAAACTAAACCACAGGGAAGGGCAGGGGTGAAGTTGGCTATACACATCACAGGACTAGGTCTTTCTCTCCCTCCTCATCTCTCTCTCTCTTTCATGCACATACATGCACACACACACAAATGGACACCCCTCTGCCATTCTGTGTATTGGCTTTGTTCTCTCCCACTGAAGACAGGCTTTCTCCAGAGACAAAAGGGAACTTAGTGCAGGAGGAAGAAGTTAACGAATGGGCTGATTTTGCCCAAGAGATTGGCAGGGCAGGAATAAGAGGTTATGAGTATCAATGAGAGAAGAGAGAAAAGGATTCATTATGATGTCCAGACCGGAAGGGGAAGTAAATGAAGCCATGAGGAGCTGGTATATGGGGAGAAGAGGAAGATGCTTGAAGATCAGAGGTCTTCATCCAGTTGAAAAGCAGGAAAGAAGGGAGTCAGAGCTTGGGAAGTTATCCTTTAAGAATCCCAACATCTGACCCAGAACTATCAATATATATTTATTTTGCTTTGCCGGGCGCGGTGGCTCAAGCCTGTAATCCCAGCACTTTGGGAGGCCGAGACGGGCGGATCACGAGGTCAGGAGATCGAGACCATCCTGGCTAACACGGTGAAACCCCGTCTCTACTAAAAATACAAAAAACTAGCCGGGCGAGGTGGCGGGCGCCTGTAGTCCCAGCTACTCGGGAGGCTGAGGCAGGAGAATGGCGTAAACCCGGGAGGCGGAGCTTGCAGTGAGCTGAGATCCGGCCACAGCACTCCAGCCCGGGCGACAAAGCAAGACTCCGTCTCAAAAAAAAAAAAAAAAAAAAAAAAAAAATATTTATTTTGCTTCAGCGATAAGTTCACTTAGACACATAGAATCATAGGGCAGTAGAGCTTAAAAGAAACTTAAGGGATCCTTGAGTCCAACCCAGTCTAAGTGGGCTCTTTTATTAATTCTTCAGTGCTGGACTTTGAGAATGATACTTGTTCACAACTCCTCTGTCCTTGGAATCAAATGAGAAATAAGATATAGAAGTCAAGCAGCTGGGACTTAACATAAATTTATGACAGCTAAAGCTGATTGGAGAATGTAGTTTTGAATGTACAATTGGGCTTCCTAATTCTTTCCCTCAAAATGAAACTTATCTACCCAGAACTGGAAGACTCCACTATCCCACAAGGCAAGAACCTGCCCTAGAAAGCTTACCATGAAAAGAAGAGGAGAGGAGGGAAGCACAGGCCTTCTCTGGGGGGGCTGTTCCCAAAAGGAGAAAACCCAGAAGAACCTGAGTCGTGACATATGCCCATTTTATGTGCTCCAGTTCTCCAAGCGCATGAACCACTTATCCTCTGCTAGATACCATGAGTTAGGAGGTAGAGCAGTAAGTGGAGAGTACTTTTCTCAAGGCTGCAGCAAGGACAGAAGTTCCCACTTTATAAGATGAGGCAAAAGTGCTTGGAGCGGGAGAGGTAGGTTTCCCCCTAACAAATGCCATTTAATAGAGCAACCTCTGCTCCAAGAACACTGAGGCCCAGAGAGGTGAGGTGATTTCCCAAAGGTACCATGGCTCTGAAAGAATAAGGTTCTCCATACTCCTAATGGTGAAGTTTCACCATTTCACATGTGTAATCAAAGGAGGACAGGCTCTTCCACATTTATCAGCATAATAGCAACAAGAATCTTCTATTCCATCATGCACAAGGACTTCTAACTCCTTCCTTCATCACTATCACTGCCTCCACATCCCCAATCTATACCTTGCCACCTCTATCTACACGTCACACCCTCATTCACACCTCACTACTACCATCTACACCTCACCACCCTCACCTATACCTCACCACCTACACCTAAAC
>NC_045448.1:74787844-74925880 GCF_002776525.5 Piliocolobus tephrosceles | reverse complement strand
CACCACCCTCACCTATACCTCACCACCTACACCTAAACAACACACCTCCATCTAGACCTCACCACCACCATCTACACCTACACCATACACCTCCATCTAGACATCACCACCCCCATCTAGACCTCATCACCTCTATCTAGACATCACCATCACCATCTACACCTCATCACCCTCACCTATACCTCATCACCTACATCTATACCACAAACCTCCATCTAGAGCTCACCACCTCCATCTAGACATCAGCACCTCCATCTACACCTCACGACCAACATCTACACCTCACCACTACCATCTACACCTCACCACCCTCACCTATATCTCACTACCTACACCTACACCACACACCTCCGTCTAGACCTCACCACCTCCATCTAGACTTTACCATCACCATCTACACCTCACCACCCTTGTTCACACCTCACCACCCCCATGTATACCTCATACCTCCATCTATACCTCACACCTTCATCTATACCTCACACCACTACATACTACATCCCCATCTCCATCTCCACCTCACACCTCTGTTTACAACTTACCACCTCCATCTACATCTCATCACTTCCATGTACACCTCACCACCTCCATTCACATATCACGTTTCCAGCTACACTTCACACCCCATCCACACCTCATACCTCCATCTACATCTGATCCTTTCCATATACACCTCACCACCTCCATCTACACCTTACACCACCATCTATACCTCAGAACCTCAATTTATACCTCAAACCACCATATACACCTCACCACCTCTCTCTACATACACCTCATCATCTCTGTCTACACCTCACACCTCATCATCTCCGTCTACACCTTACATCTCCATTTACACCTCACACCACCTCCATCTACACCTTACCATCTTTTTTTTTTTTTTTTCGATGGAGTCTTGCCCTGTTGCCTGGGCTGGAGTGCAGTGGCACGATCTTGGCTCACTGCAACCTCTGCCTCCTGGGTTCAAGCAATTCTCCTGCCTCAGCCTCCCAAGTAGCTGGGATCATAGGCACGTGCCACCACACCAGCTAATTTTTTTTTTTTATACCTCACCATCTCTATCTACACCTTACACTAACATCTATACCTCAACACCTCCATCTACACCTCACACTTCCATCTACACCTCACCATCTATCTATCTGTCTATATCTCCTCACCTCCATCTACAACTTACCATTTTTTTTTTTTTTGAGATGGAGTTTCACTCTTGTTGCCCAGACTGGAGTGCAATGGCATGATCTCGGCTCACTGCAACCTCCACCTCCCAGGTTCAAGCGATTCTCCTGCCTTAGCCTCCTGAGTAGCTGGGATTACAGGCATGTACCATCACACCTGGCTAGTTTTGTATTTTTAGTAGAGATGGGATTTCTCCATGTTGGTTTCAGGCTGGTCTCAAACTCCTGACCTCAGGTGGTCTGCCTGCCTCAGCCTCCCAAAGTGCTGGGATTACAGGTGTGAGCCATTACGCCCAGCCAATTTATCATCTTTATCTACATCTCATTACCTCCATCTATACCTCACACCTCCATCTATACCCCACATCTCCATTTATACCTCATCACCTGCATCTGTACTTCACAACTTCATCTACACTTCACACCTTCATCTACATTGCCACCATTTTACTGCTACTTCTACAACCAACACCTCTGCCTCTGTCATTTTCTCCATCATTCCTGCCACCTCTTCTTTTGTCAGCAGAGAGCCAGCAGCCATCCTTTTGGCTGGAGAGACAGGTGTGAACTAGGAGGCTACCTGCATGGCTGTAGTCTAGAGAGGTCTTCAAGGTCTTTGAGGTTAAAGAAAAAAAAATGTCTCTAGCTTTTGGTGTCACCTGATCCCTCTAAAAAGATCACCTTGGAGCATTTTACAAAGATTGAGTTAGAGATACCTAAAAATAAGTACACATGTTTATATAAACTCATTGACCACAAGTGCAGACTGCCACTACTTCCAAGTCATGCCCTAATCTGACAGCTGAATATTTAGGTACTTGCAATGTCAGAAGATCCTTTATTGACATCTCAGCAGTCCTCAAAGCTCTAACAATGTAAAAGTTGGAGACATTCAAGTGAGCTGTAATTTTGAGCCAAGTGGGGTCATCCCAGTACCTAACAATAGGCCCACATCTCTGTAGGTTCCTGGAAATGCCAGTGCCCCTCTCTGAGCCCCAATTTTTCATTGTATAAAATGGGCAACCTTGAGATAGGACTGAATTCTCCAGGTTCTCTTCCAGCTCTAACATCCCTCCAAGACAGAATCCAAAAAGAATCTGGGTTAAAAACTATGCAGGGAGATAAAATAGCATTTCAGAACCAAGGCTGGAATATACCACTGCCATAAAAAGATCACCAAGTTAAAATTCAAGAAGAAATTTAGAGCAAAGGCATCTGCCTATGATCATGGCCAGCTCTATTCAGACCCTGCTATACCTTGGTCTGTCAGTCAACCAGGCATCCATCCCTGACCCTGCAGGAGCGTCCCTCCCCCAACCTTGGTCACATGGCTGGCCGCCACTGAGCCTCAGAAGTCAATCTCCAATGCCCCAAATACTGTTCAGCCTGGAAACCACAGAAAGCCCTTCTTGCCACCCAACAGGAACAGAGCAAGTGGTTCTGGCCTCCGTGGGATTTGGATTCTGGTTTCCAGAGCTGAGAACACAAAGGTAAGTTTGCAGCTGGAAGCTTCAGAGAAAGTAGACAGAGCTATGCAGATAAGGGAAAATGTGCTTTATAGCATGAACACAGAGTATTTAAGAGTAAGCTTCACACACACTGAAGAGGAGAATACCAGAAAAGCTGGGCAAATCTTCCAAATGAGTATAGAGTATTTGATTTTCTGTTTTTGTCACCCTGGTGCATTGAGGTTTTTGGGTGCAAAACCACTCCAAATTAACAGAAATGACAGGAGACTTGTTCTGTCTGACACCGTGGTGAGTGAGTTCTCTCTTGTTCTCATCTAATAGAACTGAATCTTTCTCTTCTAGGCACGTAACTTTATGTTGTCTTTGTCAAATGTGTTAGACTGGCTGAAATATTTATGAAGTAGCAAAAACCCGGAGACTTACAGAAAACCATGGGAAAATAAATTATGTCTGCTAATGTAACATCTCAGGATAGAAACAGAATAATGACTAGTTTCCTTTCATTACACGTTTTTGTTTTTAGGTTTTGGATACGGTACCTGGTTTTGCTACTGCTAGTTTTCTTAGGGATATTTGTTTGTTTTGTCCTTTCTCTCCTGGAGCATGCATGGGTGTTACAGTCTGCAGGGCCCCGAGGCAATGGACAAGCTACGGGTTGAGAGGGTAGCCTTTCCCTGGCTTCTAGCTTAGCTTTCTAAAGCCCAGCATGACCCCGTGTCATTCTTGTCGATTCAGTTCACAAAATAATCCCAGATAAGCCCTTGGGGAAGTCCTTTTCTGAAATACTTTGGGCTCTCAGAGGGGTGCACCAGACACCATGTTGGCTGGTCTAGAGTTCTTAGATGTCAAGGTCAAGTGGCTTAAAATATGGGGTGGAAAGAAAAGCTCCCCAAAATCTGACCAGTGAAAATGTGGCACAACCTTTTTACTAGTTATCGTTTTTCCCAGAGACATGGATGTCTAATCTTAAGGATTCATTACTATGCTTTACCCTTCTTCCCTAGTAATTCAACTATTTTGTTCTGTTCCCAGTGTCTAGTGCAAATGTCTGGAACAAAGTGGATACTCAATAAGGATTTGTTGGATTGAATTGATGTGCCCTTGTGGATAGGGAAGGGGTGGGCACCTAAACACCAGATGATTCTATCAAAAGGGTTCTGATGGCTAAAATGTGTCATATATCTTCAAAGCTAGCTGTGTCACCACCTCCTTGCTGCTTCGGAGATGCAGCCTGCTTGGGCAGGGACCCCTGTGTGTCTGTTTGCTAGGGTAGCACTCTGATCCTTGGCCTTACAGGCTTAAAGTGTTGTTTTGTTTGTTTGTTTGTTTGTTTGTTGTTTTTGTTTTTGAGTACAGTGGTGCCATGTCGGCTCACTGCAACCTCTGCCTCCTGGGTTCAAGCAATTGCCCTGCCTCAGCCTCCCGAGTAGCTAGGATTACAGGCATGCACCACCACACCCAGCTAATTTTTGTATTTTTAGTAGAGACGGGGTTTCACCATGTTGGCCAGGATGGTCTCGAACTCCTGACCTTGTTATCTTCCCGCCTCGGCCTCCCAAAGTGCTGGGATTACAGGCATGAGCCACTGTGCCCGACCCAGGTGTTGATTTGGTCAGTAGGGTTTTGGATTCTCAGGGATCCCAGATGTGATTCCAGGCTAGTGGTAGGGGCAATGAAATGGAAAGTGACTTTTGACTCAGGACAGAAGAGAATTTTGTGTGTTCGCTCACTGTAAAGGCATGCTGAATGCCAAGGCGATCTATGATCTAAAGATGGATGGGGGAATAACAGCTAGTTGGGCAGGGTAGGGACTAGTGTTACAAGTCCTTTCATTTGCTGCATGCCAGAGGTTGATGTGTTGCTAGCACAATTCCTTTGGCAAGATATTGTAGTGAATGATGGTACTGGTTAGTACTTTTTGGATACAAGTAAATCAAATCAGCTGAAGCTAGTTGAAGAGAAAAGAGGGTTTTAAAAAAATGTTTATTTTTTTAAACATCAAATTCCTTTTTGCCAAAGAGGGATTTATTATAATACCAGGGAAGTCTTGTGGACAGGAGTTCAGCCAGGCCTCAGGAAGGGCCTGGAACCCAGAAGCGGAAGACTGTCAGTAACCCATACCAGGCCCCCTCTGTTTCTCACATCTTACTTCTCTTTCATCTCTCTCTCTCCTTCTTTCTCCCTTCCTCCTCCTTCCTTCCTCCTCCCCTTCCTTCCCTTCCCTTCTTCTCCCCTTCCCTTTCCCTTTCTCCTTCCCCTTCCCCTTTCCCCTCCCTTCCCCTCCCTCCCTCCCTCCCTTTCTTCTTCCTTCTTTCCTTAGGTTTGGGAATCAAAAAGAATCCACTTTGAACCCTGGCTCCACCATGGCTGGTTCTTTGATCCAGGACAAATCACTTAACTCTTAGTCTTCATTTACTCATCTATAAAATGGGGGTGAAAATTATATATCTCACTGAATTATAGTGAGAATTAAATAAGATGATGAAAGCAAAATACCCAACATTCAACTAATACACATTATATGAAATGCTGGAGGGAGAAATTCTGTTTCATAAATTAGGTTGGGACTTTTATAGTGGGCAGTGTAGTTGCCAATCAGAGCAGAGCTAATCCAAACACTTCCCCAGGGCCAGCACTCAGCTTCAGATGGATGGACTCCTTTGAAGATCATGTCAGGGAGTTTGGGTTCTTCTCCTACTTCTGCATATCCCTGGGAGGGAGCTTCTCTCAAGTTGTGAGAAGTTGGGACCTGGCACAGAGGAGATGAGGCAGGAATGGTCTCAGCTAGTCCAGAACTGGAAGGTATGCATCTACCGGAATATTATAGCTACATTATAGCTCCATACTTCTGTAGTTTATAGAGTTCTCATCTATGTTTGCATATGTATTGTCATTTGTCAGTGACAATCAGGCATTTCATTGTTTTTCCAACAAACTTTCATTTGTTTTCCAATCTGAGAATCCATAGTACTTCAAATAGGAAATAACACATTTTAAAAACATATTGGAAAGCTCTATTTCATTTTCATTAGTCAGGCACTTGTGATTGCAAACATGAGAAACCCAACTCAAACAAGAGAAAAAATAAAGTGAATTTAACAGCTCAACACAACTGAGAAGGACTGTTCAAAATTAACTGATTCAGGGAGTCACAGTATTATCTGGACTCTGTTTCTCTACTTTTCTTGAATGCTTCCCTCCATGTGACAGGCAAAATAGTAACTTCCAAACTTATCAGCTTAGCAGTGCCAGAAATGAGCAGAGTTTTTGGATGAATCAAGCAGAAATGTCCTGGGAAGAATTCTGATTGGCCCAGTTAAGGACATGGGATCATTCCTGAACGGATCTCTGTGGCTGGAATGGGGTGTGTTTGACCAGGCTGGGTCACATGATCTTTCCTGTGGAGGCTTGGGGAGACATGGAGTCACCCACTAAGACATTTGAAGATGGTTTTCTATGGGAAAAGAAATCTGTTAACTCACCTTCTCTGTACTCTTCACACCATACTGGAGTAGGAAGATATCAGCTTTTTAAAAATCACCAACTGACCCAATTTAATAAAAAATATAAATTGGGAGTTACTTTCTTAAAATAGAGGTTTTAAATGTGGTCCTTGGATCAGCATCAGCAGCAGCAACTGGGAACTTGTTGGAAATGTACATTTCCAGGCCCCAACCTAGAGCTATGGAATCAGGCACTCTGGTGATGAGACCCAGCAATCTATTTTAACAAGCTTTCTGGAGCTGCTCACATGTGTAATCCCAGCTACTTTGGAGATTGAGATGGAAGGATTGCTTGAGCCTAGAGGTTGGTGGCTGCAGTAAGCTGTGATTGCGCCATTGAACTCCAGGCTGGGTGACAAAGTGAGACCCCAACTCCAAGAAAACAGACAGAAAGCAGCCTTCTAGGTATTATGATGCACGCTCAAGTTTGAGAACCACTGCCTTAAAGGGTTCTTTGTTGTGTAATTCTGCTAAGTATTTTAAACATGATTCGCTTTGAATAAATAGATTTAACCGTTAATTTTCAAGTATACGATTATCACATAAAGTAGGAACACATGGCATATTAAATTATTTACTTTAAAATGTTTAAAATAAAAAAGCTATAATTTAAAAATAAATTAACACATGTAAGAGCTTTCCATAAAAAGCAATGGAACTCCATTCCAGCTTCCTCCATATGCCACAGTTCCACTTCCCAAAGATAACCACTAGGAATTCTTTTAGCTTTTTTTGTTGGCTACCTTTTAATAATAATGATAGTAATAATTATTCCTGCTATTTATTGAAGTTAGACATTAGCCACTTACAAGTGAATATTTAACTTACAACCACAGACATCTATTTTTTATCCTCCCAGTGTAGGATATCATCACTGTTTTTTTTTTTTTGAGACGGAGTCTCGCTCTGTCGCCCAGGCTGGAGTGCAGTGGCCGGATCTCAGCTCACTGCAAGCTCCGCCTCCCAGGTTTACACCATTCTCCTGCCTCAGCCTCCGGAGTAGCTGGGACTACAGGCGCCCGCCACCTCGCCCGGCTAGTTTTTTGTATTTTTTAGTAGAGACGGGGTTTCACAGTGTTAGCCAGGATGGTCTTGATCTCCTGACCTCATGATCCGCCCGTCTCGGCCTCCCAAAGTGCTGGGATTACAGGCTTGAGCCACCGCGCCCAGCCATCACTGTTTTTAATTCATTCAAAAAGCAGTGTTTATACTCATGATTACATGCCATGATCACATTTTATTCCTTGCAGAGTTTTAATTTTTCCCTAGTATTTCTAATTGCTATCTTTTTTCTTTGCATTTTCTGTCACTTTCTTGAGTTGTTCCAAAATCTCCAAGAGTATATCAAATCTTTCACATTTCATTTTTTCCCCTGGGCGGCTCCTTCTGAAGCCTCATTTTCTAGTTCATTTTTGAGGACACGGCTGTCATCTGGGCACTGCTCTTCATTATTCTGATTCCATCCACTCTCTCCTGCATATCATTGTCTTCCCCTTCTTGATTAATGATGGGTAACTTTTTTAAAGAACTTCCTAGGAAGTTATGAAAGAGAAGTAAAATAATTTTTTACATGTCTGAAAATGTCTTTTACCCCTACTCTGAACTGGTAGTTTGACTGGGTGGAGAATGTTAGGTTGGAAATCATTCTCCCTTGGATTTTGGGTGGTTTTGTTCTATCATTATCTTCTCTCTCTCTCTCTCTTTTTTTTTTTTTTTGAGACAGAGTCTCACTCTGTCACCCAGGTGGAGTGCAGTGGCACAATCTCAGCTCACTGCAACCTCCACCTCCTGGGTTCAAACGATTCTCGTGTCTCAGCCTCCTAATTAGCTAGGATTACAGGCATGTGCCACCACACCCAGCTAAGTTTTGTATTTTTAATAGAGACGGGGTTTCACCTTGTTGGCCAGGCTGGTCTTGAACTCCTGACCTCAGGTGATCCACCCGCCTCAGCTCCCAAAGTGCTGGGATTACAGGCGTGAGACACCGCACCCTGCCCGTTATCTTCTCTTATTCAACTTGCTGAGGAGGAGTCTTCTGCTTTTCTGTTCATTGACAGGTGACCTGTTTCTGATTGTTTCACTCTACAAGTTTTTAGGATCTTTCTTTTCTTCATAGTCACTGTTCTAAAATTTCATAATGATCTAGCAAAGTGTGGGGAGGTTTTTTCCCAGTCATTTTTTGTGCAGAGTGCTCAGTTGACCCATTTTGTGTGAGACTATTATCTCATAATGTTGGGGAGACCTCTTAGTTATTTTAAAAAGTACTTTAAAAAATTTAATAATAAAATACCTCAAATATGTACAATATGACAGATATTGATATATTACTGTCCAGAATTAACAGATGTTAACATTTTATCATATTTGTTTCATACCTACATGTATATGTATAATCTATCCAAAATACCAAAGATCATCAAGCATCATTAACTTTATCCCTCCCCAGAAGTAACCTGAAGTTGGTGTGTATCATTCCTCTGCATAATTTTATGATTTTATTACTTATAAATGTAACTATAATCAGTATTGGTAGTGTTTTGTTTGTTTGAAAGTTTTCTGTAAATAATATCATTTTGTTTTACAACTTTTTTTTTCTTATTATGTTTTTGAGATTTAGACATGTTAATACATAAAAATCTAGTTCATTTGTTTGAACTGTCCACAGTCATCCATTATGTGTCAGTTAGGAAGGCCTCAGCTAAAAGTAACATAAAACTTAGCTAGCAGTTTAAATATAGAGATATTTTTTTCAAGTAACAAGAAATCCAGGGATAAGCATTCCAGAGCTCAGTGATATTCTCAGGAACCCAGATTTGTCTTATCCTTCTGCTTTGTCCTTAGCCTGTGCCTTTGATCTTCATACTTGTCACCTAATTGTTGCAAGATGGCTGCTTTATCTCAAAGTCTCAAGGTCCGTGCAAGAAAGGAGGAGGGTAAAGGACAAACTATGCATTCCAACTGTGTCACTTTCAATCAGGAAAATAAAAGCTTTCCTGGAAGCCTTACCCAAGGTACTTCTACCTAGATCTCATCGGCTAGAATAGTGTCACATGACTACTCCTAAAATCAGTGACTGGCTAAGGGCAACCAGATTACCATGAATGGTTTATATAGATCCCAACTCATGCCTGAGCCTAGGGAAGGTGACTGCTGGCAATCAAGGGCCCTGTGTCTCTACCTGAACAAAATGGAGTTTTGTAAATAGGCAAGAAGAAGAGGGAATGGATGTTGGGCAGTGTAGCAGACATGCTAGATGACCACCCAATGCCCATTCTCCCTTTTTCCCTTACTGACAGACTCAATATTATTTTCCCAGTAAAAACTTACTTTCCTAGAGTCCTTTGTCATATGACCCAGGTATGGTTTTCAGTAACCACATTTGGGTCACCTTTGTCAACAAGTAATTTTTAGTAGAAGTATATCCCAAATATTGTACCAAACATATACTCAAAGTTATTTGTTGTTATCTGATATTCAAATGTAACTGGGCAAACTAGTTTTATTTGCTAAACCTGGCGACTCTATCTAGGAAGGAAGAAGAAGGAAAAGTGAAGGGGCTTTCTTCTGAAAATGCTTTATCTAGGAAGGGACTCCTTCCTCAGGTTCTTTCTCCTGCAGCTCTTCAGCCAGAGAGAGCTGAAGAGCATCTGAGGGAAGTGATTCTTTTTAGTTGGCCATAGTGCTACTGTGGCTGGAGCAGAAGTCAGAAAGTCAGAGCAGAAAGGGGAATGGGCATCAGGGAAGTAGCTAGCAGCATTCTCCACAGGTGTTTTATACTCTCCAAATAGTTACATCCAGTGGTGATGTTCAAAATATTTAACAACCAACATGGCACTGATGTTGACCAACCAAAATGAATACCTGATCACTAAAAATGGACACCAACCATAAACAGCAGCCATACCAATGCATATCGGTGGAATATCAACCCTGTTTCTATTGCTATTTTCAGGGAAATTAACACTCACTTGATTTATTATGACTGTGTAAATATTGCCCACAGTTGAGTATAGTGTGCCATGATTACTTTTCCTTTCTATGACTATTCTTGACAAGCTTTTTGTATCCTCTCGCAACAGTCAAACACATCAAGACCATTTTTCAGAACCAGGGTTTTTCCTGAAGACATCCTGTCCAGTGCCTGCTCTAAAATGTGCCTGTTGCTCTCTGGACTGTTACAGGGTTCTTCTCCAGTGACTTTCCTTTGCCCATCTTTTGTGGTGAATCCCTTTTTCCAGACTTAATTTCTTTCTTAGTGCAAGTCCTTCATCTTGCTAGAGTTCCTCCTTCAATCACTTCCTGAAATAAAGGTGCATCGAAGGTAAATTTTTGAGATAGTTTATGTCTGAAAATGCCCCTATTCTACTCTCCCATTTGATTGATAGTTTGATTGGGACTGGAATTCTAGGTTGGAAATAATTTTGTCTCACTTTTGGAAGCACGATTTCATTGTCTTGTAGCTTCCACTGTAGTGATTGAGAAATCTGATGTAATTCTTGTTTCAGATTCTTGGTAGGTGACTTATTTGTTTCTGGAAGCTTTTAAGATCTCTTTATCCATGATGTCCTAATGCTTCATAATCATGTGACTTGGAGTGGATTTTTTAAAAATTATTTTTTCTGAGCTGACTGAAAGTTCTTTCAATCAGAAAATTCAAATCCTTCAGTTCTGGAAAATATTCTCATGTTATTTCATTGATAATTTTCTCTCCAATATTTTTTTTATCTCTGTTTTGGAATTCCTATTACTTTGATGTTTGGGCCTCCTGGATTGATTCTCTGGTTTTCTTGTTTTATCATGGTATTTGTTTAATCTCTTTTTATTTGTGTTCTATTATCTGATATACTCCTTCAAATTTATGTTCCAAGTCTTTTATTGAAAATTTTCTTCGAAGATATTTTTAATTCTGCTTTTCTTGTTGTCATGAATACAATGTCTTTTCTTGTCTCTGTTGTGATTTCCTCTAATTTGGTCTTGAGAGCTGTCTCTGCAGAGTAGCCAGAAACCAAGATAGCCACTTTCTAGGAGAGCTCTAACCAGGAGGAAAATAAGGTTTAGGTGGTCAGGTGAGACACAATGAAACCAAAATGCATAAAACAGAAAAAAGTTATTACTTACAGATCTCGGAGAGGTTAGGGGTGGCTGGTGGGAAGTCAAGAGGCAGTAGGATGTTCAATCAGTGAATGGGGGGAGAGAGAGAGAGAGCGAGAGAGAGCGAGAATGCGCTATTTTACAAACAATCACATGGGGAGGGGAAGTTTTAACTAGGCCAAAGGAGTACAACTAATTGGGTTTCAAACAACTTATGTCAGGCCAAAAACTGGATGCCGAGGAAGGAACTATATTAAACAAACCTATGACAATCTCCTTGAAAATATTAACTATCTTCGTTTTTGTCTTTGTTTTGTAATCTTTGCACGGGGGTCATGCTAATCTTTTATTATCCCAATTTTAGTATATGTGCTACTAAAGTGAGCACCAGTTACATAGTTTTTAAAATAACTTAAATATTTTAAAATATGTATTTAGGAAGTAAAAGTGCAAATTTCTTACATGTGGTGAAGTTTGAGTTTAGGGTACTCATCACCCGAACAGTGAACAGTGTACCCAATAGGTCACTTTTCAACCCTCACCCCCTCCTACCCTCCTACCTTTTGGAGTCTCCAGTGTCTGTTATTTCACTCTACATGTCCGTGTGTACCAATTGTTAGCTCCCACTTATAAGTGAGAACACACAGGATTTGTCTTTCTGTTTCTGAGTTATTTCACTGAGGATAATGGCCTCCAGTTTCATCCATGTTGCTGCGAAAGACATGATTTCATTTGCTATGGCTGAGTAGCATTCCATTATATGTATACGTATATATATAACATTTTCTTTATCCAATCCTACATTGATTACACTTAAGTTGATTCCATATCTTTGCTATTGTGAATAGTGCTGCAATAAACATACAAGTGCTGGTATCTTTTTTAATATAATGATTCTTTTCCTTTGGGCATATACCAGTAGTGGGATTGCTGGATCAAATGGTAGTTTTATTTTTAGTTCTTTGAGAATCCTCCATACTGTTTTTCATAAAAGTTGTACTAATTTACATTCCCACCAACAGTGCATGTTTTCTCTGCAGCCTGGCCAACATGTGTTATTTTTAGACTTTGTGTGTGTGTGTGTGTGTGTGTGTGTGTGTGTGTGTGTGTAAGACAGAGTCTCACTCTGTTGCCCAGGCTGGAGTGCAGTGGCACAATCTCAGTCTGCAACCTCTGCCTCCTGGGTTCAAGCAATTCTTGTGCCTCAGCCTCCTATCTGGGATTACAGGCATGCACCACCACACCTGGCTAATTTTTGTATTTGTAGTAGAGACGGGGTTTCACCATGTTAGCCAGGCTGGTCTTGAACTCCTGACCTCAGGCCATCCCCCCACCTCAGCCTCCCAAAGTGCTGGGATTACAGGCATGAGCCACCTTGCCAGGCCTAGACTTTTTAATAATAGCCATTCTGGCTGGTGTAAGATGGTATCTCATTGTGGTTTTAATTTGCATTTCTCTGATGATTAGTGATATTGAACATTTTTTATGTTTGTTGGCCATTTATATGTCTTCTTTTGCCAAATATCTGTTCATGTCCTTTGCCCACTTTTTAATGGGGTTATTTGTTTTTTCTTTTTGAGTTGAGTTCCTCACAGATTCTAGATATTAGCTCTTTGTCACATGCACAGTGTGTAATATTTTTTTCATTCTGTAGGTTGTCTGTTTACTTTGTTCATTGTTTATTTTGCTGTGTAGAAGCTTTTTAGTTTAATTAAGTACCATTTGTCTGGTTTTGCTTTTGTGGCATTTGCTACTACATAGTTTTAATTGTTTCTTTGGCTGCCTTCATTGCTCCTGTTTCCTTGGACTTTTTCTTTTCCTGTTTGTTTTGGTATCTGTCATTCTGGTGATTCTTGGCTGGCTGTTCATGTTTTGAAGTGGAACTGCTAAACAGCTGCCAAGTGGCCAGGCTGGACTTGTTGAATGATAGGCTTACAGTGGGCAATTGGATGCAGCCCTTGCCATTTTGCCAGAGGTCCCCAAAATGTTGGAATCTGAAAGTTCTCCAATGTCCTACCTGGAGGGCCTAAACTTCATTAGGGTTCTAGGAGTCCAACAGGCAAAGGGCTGAGGGGCTAACTGCATTTACTTAACTCCTTTTTGTTTCCCCAGTGAAATTACTCCTTTTTGCCCTCAGCTATCTGGGGATCTTCTGTCCTAGGCTTTAGTCTCCCTTACAGGGCCCCTCCATATTCTGAGTAGAAGGGGCATTATAGGAGACTAGAGCCTAGAAGAGAGACCTGAGGATTTAACCTCAGAACTCCTTATGAAGATTTTCCACCATCTCCCCTGTGTTCAGCCCACTCTGCATCATGGTCTTCAGATGTCCCTATTGCCTCTGATGTCCTATTTCTATCTTTGAGAAACATTTTGTATATGTAGAGGCTATCTAATCCTTGAAGATTCAGATAAAACATTTTAAAAAACTATCTGTTCCTGGTGTTTATTTTTCTTTCCATTATAGAAAAATTTTCAAACACAACAAAAGTAAAATAAATGATGATGACCCTATTAACTTAAAAATCATGTAATCTATGCATTTAGAGAGAAGTATTTCTTGTAAAGGGTTACAGCCTGCAAGGTGGCCATGTTACAGGCTGGGAACCACAGCCTCAGGGTTAGATCAGAGACGGGCACTTCGAAGGAAGAGGGGTAATGACTGGGTTGGCCAAACATGCATATTCAGCAGGTTACAGGAGGATCTATGAATATTCATGAAGGTGGTCCTGATGCATGTGTATTGAACAAACATGCCTATTACACATGCCCATGTTCACCTTGGGATGGAGCCATTACATTTAAATGTATTACATTAGGTATTATACGTTAGAATATCTTTGGAGTTCAAGTGCACAGCCTCTGTAAACTGACCAGAACCAGTCCATGGTTCGTGATCTTATCAGGAGAAGGTTACTGAAATCAGTCTTTTGTCCAGTCAAAGCTATAGTTATGGCTTATGGAGCAGGGGGTTGGTTAGTCAGCGTCTGCTGGTAGATGTGCTGGGAATTGTTCTAATATTGCTTGTCTCAAGGCCAGCGCTTGTTTAACTGCTAGAGGAAAAGAAAAACCTTGTGGCAGTTAGGACACAGCTTATTCTTCAAGTGTAGGTGTGCATGACTTAACCCTTGCCTGGCCTGGCTTTAGGTCTTGTTTATAGTTTGGTACCTTATTGCCACAAAGGATCTGTTCTGTTAGTCTTATTCTCAATTTTAACATAAATGCTGGTCAGTTCTGTCTACACTGCAAAAAGGAGAGAATATAACAAGGTGTGTCTGACCTCCTATCCTGTCTTGGCCAGGATTTCGGTTTTTAATGTATGCCTGGGATCCCCTTGGCCAAGAGGGAGTCCATTCAGTTGGTGGGGAGACTTAGGATTTTATTTTTAGTTTACAACCCTTTTTTTTTTTCAAATCTTTTGTAGCATAACTTCAATAATTATCAATATATGACTGACTGTGGTGCCTTTCCTACAATAATTTTAATTGTTATTAGTTAATTTAGGTTTTCTAATTTTTTTAAAGTCAATTTTGATACTTCTATTATTTTTGTAGTGAAGTATCCATTTATTAGCCTTATGGCTAAGGGTTATAGTTCCAGAAATAGATTGTCTGGTTTTGTTTTTCCATGTGGGTAGTCATTTAAGCTCTCTGTGTCTGGCTTTCCTCATTTATAAAATGGGAATAATAATGTTATTTATTTCATAGGATTGTTGAGAAGATTCAATTAAATCATACATGCAAAACACTTAAAATAGTATCTGGCATATAGCAATGTAATTGTTATTATTTAAGTTTTATTGTTATTATTTAAGTTTTAAAATTAATTGGCATGAATTTTTTAATGGAATTATAATTTTTAAATTCTCAACTATATTTTAAGTTATGTCCCTTTTTCATTCCTAGTGTTGTTTACTTAAAATTCTTCTTTTCTTCTGATTGATCTTACATAGAATGCCTTTGTTTTTTCTTTTTTTTCTTTTTCATAGAGACAGAGTCTCACTCTGTCACCCAGGCTGTAATGCAGTGGCACAATCATATATGGCTCACTGCAGCCTCAAACTTCTGGGCTCATATGATCCTCCCGCCTCAGCCTCCCAAGTAGCTTAGGACTACAGCACACCATCACACCTGGTGCATATTTATATATACACACATATATATATATTTATAAAATATATATCTAATATATATCTATAAAATATATATCTAATATATATATCTAACAAGATATATATATGTGTATGTGTATTATAGAGATGAAGTCTCATTATGTTGCTCATTCTGGTCGTGAACTCCTGGCCTCAAGCAATCCTCCTGCCTTGGCCTCCCAAAGTGGAGGGATTATAGGTGTGAGCCACCACACCTGGCTCGACTGCCTATCTTAATAATCTTTTAAAGTAATTGCCTTCTTTCCTTGTTCCCTCTAAGTATGCTGCATCCCACAAGTTTCAATATATTGTATTTATAAATGTTGAGTTCAAATATTTAATAATTTCTATTGTGGTTTCCCATTAAACCCATGATTAGAAATTATTATATATACAAGTATATTTATATAAAATAATTTTGAATGATGGTTTTAATAGGAAACCACAATATAAATTTGGCTTATTATATATAAACTATAGAAGCATAATAAATTTACTTTTCTGAGGCTTTTCCATGACCTAGTATATGTGCTTTCTTTGTAAATGGTGTCATTTGTACTTGAAAAGGAAGTGTGTTCTCTATTTGTTAGAAATTATTCTTCAATTTGTTTATATGTCCTTTTTTTTTTTTTTTATTTAAGACAGAGTCTTGCTCTGTTGCCCAGGCTGGTGTGCAGTGGTGCAATCTCAGCTCATTGCAAAGTCCACCTCCCGGGTTCAAGAGATTCTCTTGCCTCAGCCTCCCTAGCAACTGGGATTATAGGCGCATGCCACCACACCTGGCTAATTTTTGTATTTTTAGTAGAGATGGAGTTTCAGTATGTTGGCCAGGCTGGTCTCGAACTCCTGACCTCAGGTGATCCACCCACCTCAGCCTCTCAACGTGCTAGGATTGCAGGTGTGAGCCACCACGCCCAACTATATGTCCTTTTGTCTTAGTTTTTTATCTGTATTAAAATCTCCCATTGTGACTATGGATTTGGCCATTTATCCTTGAAATCCTACCCTTTTTAATGTATACATTTTGAGGCTGTGTTCCTTTTACTTTATAGTCATGAAGGTGAAGGAGAAGGCTGGGGTAGGAAAGCTGGACCACACTAACCACAGGAGGAGATTTCCGGATCAGAAAGGTGAGGTCACTTTGAGGACTTTACGCAAATCTCAGGAGGCACTGAGAATTCTCTGGATGTCTTTATAACAACTCTTTCAGCTGGAGAGTCTAGGGAGCAGGTCCCTTTTCCTGACTCATCCACAGTGTCTCCTTGAGGCTGGTGGGACCAGCCTTCATGGTATCCCCAGGGGACTGCATGGTCAGGCCGGAGATAGGAAACTGCCACTTTGGCTGTGTGGATTAGAGTATAGCTTCCCCAACACAAAATGTAACTCACCTAATTTTACAAGATCTGCAAACCATAATAAATGCCAAATATCAACATTTTATATTAATAGATTCCCAAACTGCCAGCTCAATTAAAACCAGTGCAAGAGGATGTTGGGGTGGCAGGTATTTCTGTTGCTCCAGAATTGCTGACTTGAGAGGCCCGAAGCCTCCTACATACTACAGAGAAGAAGCCACAGGGCTTATGAAAAGGCAGTCAGATGGGTGGCTAGTGCCATCATTACCCCAGTCCCAAGTGAAGGAAAATACCAACCTTGCTGTCCACCTAGAGGCTCTGTGAGCTGCAGAATGTGTAGAGCCACTTTGGAGCTGTCAAGCAAGAAAAATGTCCTAAAGAGTTGCTAGGAGAACTTGGCACATGTCCTGAGCCAAACTGCAAGATACTTATGGTGAGAGGAGAGGTCCTGCAGAGCCACGAAGGAGAATGTAGACTTGGGTGAGGGCAAGCCACTCCCTACAGTTCACCAGCTAAATCACCATGCTCTTTTGATTATGATAGAAGCCAAGAAAAGATGGGACAATTTAGATTCAGAACAGAAAGTAAAATATGTTTTTGACAGCCATCTCCTCTGATTTTTTTAATAAGTATACTCTTCCTGTGTATGGCCCCTTACAATTTGCATAATCATGTTCTCATACATGATCCCATTCTATCTTTTCAGATGCCAGTTTGGTAGAGAAAGGATTTTCATTCCCACATTACAGATGAGTTCACTGAGTCCCCCAGAGGCAAGATGGCCACAGATCAAGTAAAGGACAAGCCAGGGAGCACCCAGGGCAGCTGCCTCTTGGGATGGGGTCCTTCTGATATACCTGCTTCTTTTCATTTCCATTCCTGGCCTCAAGGGTGGAAAATAGGAACTTGTCATTGGAAGACCCAAATATACTAAGCCCTTAGAGTGGAACTACTTACCTCTAAGTGCAAGTGTCTACTTCTTATCTCAAATTGCAGCTTGCTTAAACAATGCAGTGTAGGGAAGGGAAGTTCCACCATGATGTGGGGAGGTGAGAGGAGGAAGAAGGGAAACTAGTCATTCTGACACCCATCTCCTAGGAAGCGAGGCCACACTTCATAATAATCTCCACTTCATTTTCTTCATCCCTGTTACACCCAGGAGAGAATGGGATCCAGAAGAGCATGCAGTGGGGTGAGCTGGGACTATATACAGATTTGGACACTGACATCCAAGTAACCTGACCCCCAGTACCTAGGAATGCACCAACCAGAGTAGACTCATACAACATCTCTCTAAAGCATATTCAACATCTCTCTAAAAGGCTTAGACATGCTTCTCCATAGTTCAGTTGAGAAACAGTATAGTGTTATTTGAAAGTGGACATAGATTAATTCTAACTGTATATTGCAAAGTCTAGGGCAACCACTATAATTTTTTGAGGGGTATAATTGATACACTCAGAGATGAGAGAAAACAGAATCATATAAAGTACTCAATTAAAACCACAGGAGGAGCTGGGCATAGTGGCATGTGCCTGTAGTCCCAGCTACCCAGGAGACAGAGGCAGGAGAATTGCTTGAGGCTAAGAGTTTGAGGCCAGCCTGGGCAACATAGCAAGACCCTATTTCTTAAAAAAAAAAAAAAAAGGACAAGTGCCACAAACACAAAATAGTTGTAAACATAGTAGATATTAATTAACTTATATCAATAATCACTTTATTTATTTATTTAGAGATGAAGTCTTGCTCTGTCGCTCAGGCTGGAGTGCAATGGTGCATCTCAGCTCACTGTAACCTCTGCCTTCCGGGTTCAAGCAATTCTCGTGCCTCAGCCTCCCAAGTAGCTGGGACTGCAGGTTCACACCACTACACTGGTTTATTTTTTATATTTTTACTAGAGATGGGGTTTCGCCATGTTGGCCAAGCTGATCTTGAACTCCTGACCTCAGGTGATCCACTCACCTCAGTGAGCCTCCCAAAGTGCTGAGATTACAGGCGTGAGCCACTGGGCCTGGTCAATAATTACTTTAAATATGAATGGTCTAAACATATCAATGAAAAGACAGAGGATGTTAGAAAGGCTCAAAAAACAAGACGCAACTATGTGACAAGAAACCTACATTGAATATAAAGACACAGGCCAGGTGCGATGGCTCACACCTGTAATCCCAGTGCTTTGCGAGGCTGAGGTGGGAAGACCACTTGAGGTTAGGAGTTCGAGACCAGCCTGGCCAACATGGTAAACCCTGTCTCTACTAAAAATACATAAATTAGCCGGGCATGGTGGCACACACCTGTAATCCCAGCTACTCGGAAGGCTGAGGCAGGAAATCACTTGAATCCTGCAGGTGGAAGCTGCACAGAGCAAGACTCCATTTCAAAAAAAATGCAAATATACACACACACATATATATATGCACACACACACATAGATAGATGATAGATAGATAGATAGATAGATAGATAGATAGATAGATAGATACAGATGAATTAGAAGTAAAGGGAGGGAGAAAGATATACCATGATAATACTAATCAAAAGAAAGCAAGAATAGGTATTTTAATTTCAGACAAAGAAGAATTCAGAGCAAAGAACATCTCTTTAACAGGGATAAGGGAGGGCATTGCATCATGATAAAAGGGTCAGTTCTTCAGGAAAACGTAATAGTCCTTAACATGTATACACCTAAGAGCAGAGCATCAAAATACATGAGGCAAAAAAATGACACAACTGAAGAAGAACAGACAAATCAGCTATTATAGTTGTAGACTTCAACACCCATCTACCAGTAATTAACAGATCCTGCAGGCGGAAAATCAGTAATGATACAGTTGAGAGGAACAGCATATTAATCACCTGGATTTAATTGACATTTGTATAATGCTTCAGCCAACAACAGCAGAATACACATTCTTCTCAAGCTCATGTGGAATATCCACCAAGACAGACCACATTCTGGGACATAAAACACACCTGAACAAATTTAAAGAAACAGAAGTCATGCCGAGTGTGCTGTAACACCACATTGGAATTAAACTAAAAATCAATAACAGAAAAATTATTGGAAAATCCCAACAGATTTAGAGATTAAACAATATACTTTTAAATAATATATGAGTAGTCAAAGAAGAAGTCTTAAGAAAATTTTGAAAATATTTTTGACTAAATGAAAATGAAAATTTAATTTATCAAAATTTGTGGGATACAGCAAAAGCAGTGCTTAGAGGAAGATGAATAACATTAAATGCATATATTAGAAAAGAAGAAAGATCTAAAAGCAACAACCTAAGCTCCCATTTTAGGAAACAAGAGAAGGAATTGCAAAATAATCCTAAAGCAAGAAGAAAAAAGGGATAATACCAAATAGAGCAGAAATCAGTGAAATTAGAAATAGGAAACAATAGAGAAAAATCAATGAAACTGAGGCTATCTCTTAAAAAGATTAATAAAATTGATGAATCTCTAGCCAGGCTAACCAAGGAAAAAAGGGAGAAGACATACATTAATATCAGAAATGAAAGGTGATCATTATTGATTCCATGGACATTAAAAGGGTAATAAAGGAATATTATGAACAACTCTGTGCCTACAAATTTGATGACTTAGGTGAAATGGACTAATTTATTGAAAGACACAAACTACTAAAACTCACACAGGAGAAATAAATAATTTGAACAGGTCTATTACTATCAGAGAGGTAATAGATAATAATTAACAACTTTACAAAAAAAAGCAACAGACCTTGATGATTTCACTAGCGAATTCTACCAAACATTTAAGGAAGAAAGGATATCAATTGTCTACAATCTCTTCCAGAAAATAGAAGCAGAAGGAATACTTTCTCACTAATCCCATGAGGTCAGCATTATCCCAGTTCAAAACCAGATAAAGACATGACAAGAAAGAAAAACTACAGATCAATATCCTTTATGAATATATATGCAAAAATCCTCCACAAAATGCTGGCAGATCAAATTCAACAATGTATAAAAATAATTATACACCATGACCCAAAAGGATTTATCCCAGTTATTTAAGGCTGGTTCAGTATTCAAAAGTCAATTAAGATAATTCATCATATCAATAGGCCAAAGAAGAAAAATCACACAATGTCAATCGATGCAGAAAAAGCATTTGACAAAATCCAACACCTATTCATAGTAAAAACTTGCAGTAAACTAGGAATAGAGAGAAATTTCCTCAACTTGATTTTTTAAAAATCTACAAAAAAACTATACCTAACATCATACTTAATGATGAGAAACTCAAAACTTTCCTACTGAGATCAGGAACAAAGCAAAGAGATCCCCTTTCACCAGCCCTTTTCTTTTTTTTTTTTTTTGAGATGGAGTCTTGCTCATCACCCAGGCTGGAGTGCAGTGGCGCGATCTCGGCTCACTGCAAGCTCCGCCTCCCGGGTTCACGCCATTCTCCTGTCTCAACCTCCCGAGTAGCAGGGACTACAGGCGCCTGCCAATGCGCCCAGCTAATTTTTTGTATTTTTAGCAGAGACGGGGTTTCACCGTCTTAGCCAGGATGGTCTCGATCTCCTGACCTTGTGATCCGCCCACCTCGGCCTCCCAAAGTGCTGGGATTACAGGCGTGAGCCACCGCGCCCGGCCTCACCAGCCCTTTTCAATATCATACTGGAAATTCTAGCTAATGCATTAAGACAAGAAAAGGAAATAAATGTATATAGTTTGGGAAGGAAGAAATAAAATTATCTTTGTTCACAGATGATATAACTGTCTATGCAGAAAATTCCAAAGAATTTACCAAACAACTCCTATAACTAATAAGTGACTATAACAAGGTCTCAGGTTGTAGTCTTAGGGTACAGTTGCTTTTCTATGTACCAGCCGTTGAAATTTGAAATTTAAGACATGATACACTAGCACCAAAAATTTTAGACATAAATCTAACAAAATGTATACAGGATCTACATGAGAAAAACTATAAAGGTAATGAAGGAAATCAAAGATCTAAGTAAATGAAAAAATATTTCATGTTCATGCGTAGGAAAATTCAACATTGTTGTCAGTCCTCCCCAACTTGATCTGTAGGTGCAATATAATCCCAGTAAAAATCTTAGCAAGTTATTTTTTTTGGATGCCGACATATTGATTCTAAAGTGTATATGGTAAGGCAAAAGACCCAGAATATCCAACATAACACTGAAGAAGTACAAAGTTGAATGACTGACACTACTCAACTTCAAGACTTACTGTAAAGCTACTACAATCAAGTGTGATATTGTCAAAAGAGCAGACAAATTGATCAGTGAAACAGAATAAATAGCCCAAAAATGGACCCACACAAATATAATCAGCTGATCTTTGACAAAGACACAAAGGCAATTTAATGGAAGAAGAATAATATTTTTAGCAAATGGTGATGGAATGACTGGACATTCATATGCTTAAAAAAAAAAAAAAGAATCCAGGCTGGGTGCAATGGCTCATGCCTGTAATCCCAGCACTTTGGGAGGCCAAGGCGAGAAGATTGTTTGAGCCCAGGAGTTCAAGACCAGCCTGGGCAATGTAGAGATTTTGAGACTACTAAAAATTTTTTTGAAAATATCTGGGTGTGGTGATGCATGCTTGTGATCTCAGCTATTCTGGAGGCTGAGGTGGGAGGATTACTTGAGCACAGGAGGTCAAAGCTGCAGTAAGCCATGATCATGCCACTACACTCCAGTCTGGATGACGGAGTAAGACTCTGTCTCAAAAAAAAAAAAAAAAAAAAAATTCAGACATAGTCCTTACACCTTTCAAAAAATCATCTTAAAGTGGATCTTAAACCTAAATGTATAATGCAAAACTATAAAACTTCTAGAAGATAACATATAAGAAAATCTAGGTGACCTTAGGTCTGGTGATGAGTTTTTAGATACAACCCTAAAAGCACAATTGATGAAAGAAAAAAATGATAAGCTGGACTCTATTAAAATTAAAAACTTCTGCTCTATGAAAGACATTTAAGAGAATGGAAAGAAAACCCACAGACTAGGAGAAAATATTTGCAAAATGTGTATATCTGATAAAAGACTTGCATCTGAAAATACCAAAAGAACTTTTAAAACTCAACAATAAGGAAACAAACAACCCAGTTTTAAAATGGACAAATGATATAAGCAAACACCTCATCAAAGAAGATATACAGATGGCAAATAAGCATATAAAAAGATTCTAAATGTCATATGTCATTCGGGAATTGAAAATTAAAACAATGAGATCCACTAACACCTATTAGAATGGCTATTTTTTAAAAAACTGACAATACCAAATGCTGGTGAGGATGCAAAGCAATAGGAAATGCTCTTCCATTGCTGGTGGGAATGCACATAGTATAACCACTTTGGAAGACGGTATGGCAGTTTCTTACAAAACTGAACATAGTCTTGTCATCTACCAGTAATCATGTTCCTAGGTATTTACCCAATTAAGTTGAAAATTATGTTCACATAGAAGCCACATATGAATGTTTATAGCTACTCTATTCATTATCACCAAAACTGGAGGCCACCAAGATGTCCTTCAATAGGAGAATGAATGAACAAACTACAGTACATTCATCAGTGAAGTGTTGTTCAGAGATAAAAAGAAATGAGGTCATTGGCAAAGCCTGAGTCCTTTCCTCTCACTTTCCTCCCTGGCCAGCATGAGGTTCACCACTTGTTCCATCTTCTCCAACTACCAGTCCCTGGGCTCTGTCCAGCCGCCAAGCTATGGCACCTGGCTGGTCAGCAGTGTGGCCAGCATCTATGTAGGTGCTGGGGGCTCTGGTTCCCGGATCTCTGTGTCCTGCTGCACCAACTTCCAGGGCGATATAGGGTCTGGAGGCCTGGCCATGGGGATGGCTGGGAGTCTGGCAGGAATGGGAGGCATCCTGAATGAGAAGGAGATCATGCAAAGCCTGAATGACCGCCTGTCCTCCTACCTAGACAGAGTGAGGAGCCTGAAGACTGAGAACAGGAAGCTGGAGAGCAAAATCCGGGAGCACCTGAAGAAGGGACCCCAGGTCAGAGACTGGAGCTATTACTTCAAGACCACTGAGGACATGAGGGCTCAGATCTTCACAAATACTTTGGACAACGCCCACATAGTTGTGCAGATCGACAGTGCCCGTCTTGCTGCTGATGACTTTAGAGTCAAGTATGAGACACAGCTTGCCATGCACCAGTCTGTGGAGAGTGACATCAGTGGGCTCCACAAGGTCATTGATGACACCAATGTCACTTGGCTGCAGCTGGAGACAGAGATCAAGGCTCTCAAGGAGGAGCTGCTCTTCATGAAGAAGAACCATGAAGAGGAAGTAAAAGGCCTACAAGCCCAGATTGCCAGCTCTGGGTTGTCCATGGAGGTAGATGCCCCCAAATCTCAGGACTTTGCCAAGATCATGGCAGACATATGGGCCCAATATAATGAGCTGGCTCGGAAGAGGTGAGAGGAGCTAGACAAGTACTGGTCTCAGCAGATTGAGGAGAGGAGCACAGTGGTCATCATACAGTCTGCCAAGGTTGGAGCTGCTGAAATGATGCTCTTGAAGCTGAGATGTACAGTCCGGTCCTTGGAGATTGACTTGGACTCCATGAGAAATCTGAAGGCCAGCTTGGAGAACACCCTGAGGGAGGTGGAGGCGCAGATGGAGCAGCTCAATGGGATCCTGCTGCACCTGGAGTCAGAGCTGGCACAGACCTGGGCAGAGGGACAGCCCCAGGTCCAGGAGTACAAGGCCCTGCTGAATATCAAGCTCAAGCTGGAGGCTGAGATCACCACCTACCACTGCCTGCTGGAAGATGGTGAGGACTTCAGTCTTGGTGATGCCTTGGACAGCAGCAACTCCATGCAAATCATCCAAAAGACCACTACCCACCAGATAGCAGATGGCAAAGTGGTGTCTGAGAACAATGACACCAAAGTTCTGAGACATTAGGCTAAGAGAAGCAGGGTACCCTTTGGGGAGCAAGAGGCCAATAAAAAGTTCAGAGGTTAAAAAAAAAAAAAAAGAGCTATCAAACCTTGAAAACACATGGAGGAAGCTTAAATGTATATTGCTAATTGAAAGAGCCAATATGAAAAGGCTTCATAATATATGATTCCTGTAAGAGTTAAAGAAAGGAAAGAAACATGGAAAGTGGCTCAACAGTCAAAGACAGGTTTATTTTGGAGAATAAACCTGAGAGGGGCTTCTGGCCGATTGGGTCAGAAACACTCTCTCTTACAGACTAAGACTGTTTATTTTAGAGTGAGAGAACTTACCACAAGCTTGGAATGTTTCTCTGTGAGGGAGAAGTTTATGGTGCGGTTGGAATGTCTCTGGTGGGAGAGGCAGTTATCCTGGGGCTGACATCTCTCCGGCTGGAGGGGAGGTTATCTTAGGGCTGGCATGTCTCTGGTCAGGGAGGGATTTGGAATGTTTCTAATTGGAGATGTTATTTGTGGTTTATGGTCATGCTCACCTTAGCCATTAGGCTGATGCCCTTTGGATTTATATGGTTTTTGATCAAGGTGAACTTTAGAATGGCAGTGCTTATCCAACAAGATGGTGATGCTCCTGCTCTGTCAATTCCAACTCTATGATATTTTGGAAAAGACAAAATTGTAGAGATAGTAAGTAAAAAGGGGGTTGGAGCCAGGCATGGTGGCTCATGCCTATAATCCCAGCACTTTGGGAGGCCAGGGTGGGTGGATCATGAGGTCAGGAGTTCAAGACCAGCCTAGCTAACATGGTGAAACCCTGTTTCTACTAAAGATACAGAAAATTAGCCAGGCATGGTGGTGCATGCCTGTAATCCCAGCTACTTGGGAGGCTGAGGCAGAAGAATCACTTGAACCTGGGAGGGGGAGGTTGCAGTGAGCCGAGATCACACCATTGCATTCCAGCCTGGGCAACAGGGCAAGACTCCGTCTCAAAAAAAAAATTTGGGGGGGCGGGTTGGAAAGAGGAAGGGGTGGGATGAAGAGACGAAACAAAGGATATTTAGAGTAGTGAAGCTATTCTATATGATATATAATTGTAGATGGTTGTCCTTACGCATTTGTCAAAACCCATAGAAGTATCTAGACAATAGAAGAGTAAACTTTAATGTAAATTATATAGTTAATAATAATGTATCGGTATTGGCTCATTAATTATAACAAATGCACCACACTAATACAAGATGCTAATAATAGGGAAAACTATAGGGGTGGAGGTGGGGTTAGGGTGGAGGTAGGTACATTGAACTCTGTGTACTGTCTGCTCAATAATTCTGTAAATCTAAAACTGTTCTAAAAATCTATTAATTATTTTAAAAATTGTTGACTTAAGACAACTCTGATGTTAAACTGGTAGCAATATCCTATCTGAGAGATGAGGGAATTCCAGCTGCCTCTGTGTGCTTTGCCCATTACCCTGGTTTTCAATAATAATCAGGCTTATTAGTGGGATTCTGAATTAGGGCTCTTGGTAACTTTAGTTCTTAGAAATTTTAGTTTACAAAGCCAGCTTTGTGAAACTCTCAATAACTCACTTTTCTGATAAGTAGTCTATGTAGTCCTTGATTGTTAGTAAAAATGGTTCTCAGTAGAAATGCATATGACTTTCCCCTAACAATCAAGAGAGCACTTGGCATTTTGAACTACATCTGTGACCCACTAAGGGACTTTCCCCTGAACCACGTGTCATAAGTCATATCCAGTAATCACTGTTCCGGACAAGCAAGAACGGGGAATTGGGAGTTCTGCTCATTCTAACAGAATTCTAATTATAGCACTGAGGGTATTCCCTCCAGCAACTGTTGATTTGGTTCATTACTGGAGCTCTGTCAAACCCAAGCCTCAGGGCAATGACCCCATCCTGGCATTCCGTGTCTTCCATTTTGCTTCTGCAGCCCAATCTCTTCATAACTGATGGATATTGTGGGAAAATGCCAATTTTCAGTAACCTTGCCTCCCCTGTCTTTTGTGCTGTGCCCACAGAATGCCCTCCTATCCACATTGGGCTTCCAGTACCCACGTACCCTCAAAGAAAAACTGACCAGAAGGGACATCTTTCGGGCCTGCAAAAAGTCCACTGGGGCCTGCGGCCAGACCAGCCACAGCAGGAACTGACTGGCCCAGGGAGTGGGGCAAGCAGCCGCGACAGCAGCGTGGATCTTATCAGCAGGACTCGTGAGTTCCTTGAGTGGTGCATTCTGGGGAGCCATCCTGCTGGTGTGTCCAGATGAGACCCAGCAGGGCAGGGGGGATTTTCTGGAGAATGTGGGTAATGCTCCACATGGCTCAGCCTAGCCTCTCAGGCCCCCTCTGCTCTGCTTCCATTTTTGGCCAGCCTTCCTGCTCACTGACACTTTTGGTCAGACTGAAGCCCTCTGTCTTTCTCTAGGGACTTTGAGACCTCCACTCTGATCCATTCTGTGTTGATTTCATGGTTTAATTCTCAGAATTATTTCCCTCATTTCCAAATTCCAAGGACCATACGGTCGTTGCCCTAAGAACCAATAATGGACATGCTTGTTTTGTACAAGGCATTGTGTTCAGTAAACTGAAGTTCTTGTTACATTAGCTCCACCCTCTCTCCTCACTGGAGCTGAAAGGCCTGGTACAGAATTGTCTAGTCACCCTGCATTGTAGCTTGCAAGACACCTAGGAAGCTTTCTCCCGGGACAACAAAGACCCCAGGACTGCCTCTACTCCTTCAGAAAACAGCACTGGGCTAATTAAAAATCAGTCTTTTGCTCTTTCCTGTGGAAAGAAAATTATCAATCTTAAGAGGAGTAAAAGGGACTAGAATCCTTAGAGCACAAATATGACGTTTTATCTTCTAGACTTTATCTTCTAGACTGATGTTTCCGGGGACGTGATTTCACTCTCAGCATATCCCAAACCTGCCTAATAAATAGTATTAGTTCGGTTTCTACTGTATATCGCTCACTGTCTTGAGCATGGAAAAGTTGGTTTATTTTACCTTCCAAGGAGTGTCAGAGGCAGTGACTGCATCTTAGTATCCTGGCAGGAGACCTGATGCACCTGCTCTCACAGGCCACGGGAGCTACCCCCAACCCTGCAGAGCCCTCTACAACCCCGCTCGTTGGCATTAGGTCGACCAGGACCTGTGGCTTTTTCAGAGTAAACGTGCCTTTGTAGAAATGGTAAATCCTTTGGAGAAGTCCAGTGTAAGAGATGGGCTGTAGTTAAAATACAACACACATACACACAAAGCACACACACAAAACACGTGCACATGCACGCATGCGCGCGCACACATGCACATGCACACACACAGAGTCCTTCTGAGGAGTGGGAACGTCAGAGACCAAGAGGAAAGCAAGCCTGCTGGGAAGACCTCTTGCCCCCATGTTGGTTCTGGATGCCTCACACATATTGACATGGTCTCTGAGATATTCCCCTGTCACCCCACCACCTCTCCTGTATTCAGGATTGAGGTCGTCCTTGGAAAGTAGAGTCTGCTGGGTCCCTCCTGAGCCAGAGAAGAAGAAAGCAGTTTAGATTTGGTGCCCTCTGCTCAAAGACTATAGAAGAGGTGACATGGAACATCACAGAAGTAGTTGTAGATGGTGGATTTGACATTGCTTTGGTGGTTTCCCGTTCAGTTAAGTGGACACTGATTTTAACTGCAAACCAAAGAAAAAAGAATGTAGAACCCTTTGGCATATATATATTTTTTGAAACACAGTCTCATTCTGTTGCCCAGGCTGGAGTTCAGTGGCGCAGTCTCGGCTCACTGCAACCTCTGCCTCCTGGGTTCAAGTGATTCTCGTGCCTCAGCCTCACGAGTAGCTGGGATTACAGGCACGCACCACCACACCCAGCTAATTTTTGTATTTTTAGTAGAGACAGGGTTTCACCATGTTGGCCAGGCTGGTCTCGAACTCCTGACCTCAAGTGATCTACCTGCTTCAACCTCCCAAAGTGCTGGGATGAGCCACCACGTCCAACCCCTTTTTCATATTTGTACCAAATATATTGGTGCATTTCCTTCACTGCCTGCTCTTCCTATACTATGTGTGTGTGTTACTGGCTTGTTCCCAACAGGGCTGTGGAGTAGGAAAGGGAGAATGGGAGAGCCTGGGAGGACAGGGAATTTTAGGCCATGTCTCATAAGCTGGAGTAAAGTGAAGACCCCTTTTAAAGGGAAAATAAAGTCCTGTGGACCCACAAAAATGCATTTTTATATTTGTAGGGCCCCAGGAAGCCACATATTCCAATTTGAGAAATAATCTAACTAATTAGGGTTTTATTCCATAAAAATATCTTCCAATTATGAATTATAACCCAAGTTTTGCTATTCCATCTAATAAAAGGAATTTTTAAAGATTATCATCAAAATGGAAACAAAATTTAAAAGTTCAAGTGAAACGTTTCTACCCCTGAGAATACATTCCAGACCCCAGTTCCAGACACTCCGGTTTGAGGAAGCCACAAAGCCTGATAACAAGGTCACCAACCACAGTGATTTTTCTGCAGCGCATGAGCATTGAGTTGGTTTCTGCCATTCTTCATGGAGTGGAAGTCTCAACCCGCAGTCTTTCACTTCTAAGCAAAATGGGCACTGTATGTGTGATACAGATATAAACCTTGCTCTTGCCGCATCTCAGGGATAGTGTCAATGCCCTGTGGAAGGGAAAATGAAACAGTGCCAGAATCGTTTTACCTGCCTCATCTGGATAATTGTCTGAATCTCCCACTTCTCTTTGCTGTAGGACACCTGACCACATATGTTTTTCCTCTCTGAGTGTCCTGTCTGTTCTATAAATCCATCCAGACACCTAGGCAGGGGGCCCAGCTGGTCTGGCTGCATAGCCCAGCAGGAAGTCCCACTTCAGAGGACAGGGGCATCCTGCAGAGTATGAGGGGCCTGGGCCAGGCAGGGTGGCTAGATGTGTCTGGGCCTGAGGGTCAGGCACACTATGCAGATGGAGGATTGAGCAGAGACCCCTTCAGTTCCTGCCTTACAGAATAATGGCAAAGATCCAATAAGACAGTGTATGTGAAGGGGCTTGGTACCTGTGAAAGCCCCTGAGAATGGTAGTTCAATATCATTTTTAAAATGTATAATATTAATAATCATAACTATAAAGTTGAAACAAAGGCCAGGAGCTCACTTTTATTCCTTTCTCAGAGACCCATGAGCATGCCTTTAATATATGCTGCAAGGTTCCTAACCTCCAGGACAGTTTTGAAATACACAATCCAGCTGCCTGACATGTTAGATGTGAATGGGCTTGGGTGTCTGTACTTTTCTATTAAGTTCCAGAGTACCTGGTTAAAAGATACACTGTCCTAAAGAAATTTGATGGTTCCTTGAACCACATTTAACTTACAGAACCCTGTGAAGTCCCTGCTCTCACTCCAGTTGAGGCCCAAGTAACTGCTGGTCCTCATTCCCACAGCAGGTCAGGGGCAGGAAAGAGGCCGGCCCAGGCATCCTTGTCCTTCTTGTACTGGCTCCATACCCTACATGGAAAGCAGCCCCTTGCATCAGAGTTGCCCTCTGGATCATGTCAGAGCCCCTTGAAGAAGACATCTTGCACCTGGAGATGATAGACCCACAAACAGATAAGCATAAATTGGTGGGAGGTATGCTGATGGAGGTCTGCACCGGAAACTATAGGAGGAGAAACAGGAGCACATAGGCCCAGGTGGTGAGTGGTGGCAGAGGGGGCAGCACGGGCTTCCTGGAGCAGGTGACAACTGTCATGAGTCTTAAATGATAAGTAAAAATTAGCTAGAAAAGGCAGCTGGGAGGATTAAAGAAAAAGAAATTCATACATTTCTCATTTCTAGCTTTATTGAGGTATAATTGACAAAATTATATATGTTTAAGGTATAAAACATGATTTGATAAACATATCACATTGTGATATGTGGTATGTGATATGTGAATTGTGATATGTTTATCACATTGTGATATGATTGCCACAATCAAATTGGTTAACACCTTCATCACCACTCATAGTTACCTTTGTGCGTGTGTATGGTAAGAACACTTAAGATCTTTCTAAGCAAATTTCAAGTATGCAATACAGTATTATTAACAATAGTCACCATGCAGTACACTAGACCCCTGGAGGATTTTCATCTTTGACCAACATCTCCCCATCTTCCACATCCAACCCCTGGTAAACACTGTTCTGCCCTCTGTTTCTATGAGTTCAGCTTTTTCAGATTCCACATATAAGTGAGAACATGCAATAGTTCTGGCTTATTTCACTTAGCATCATGCCCTCCAGGTTCTTCCATGTTGAAACAAATGGCAGAATTTCCTACTTTTTTATGGCTGAATAATGTTCCATTGTATATATTTATATATGCCACATTTTCTTTATCCCTTCTTCTGTCAGTGGACATGCAGGTTATTTCTGTTTTGGCTATTGTGAATAATGCTGCAGTGAACATGGGCATGTGGATATCTTTTTAAGATACTGATTTGGCTTCCTTTGGATGTATACCCAGAGATGGGATTGTTGGATCGTATACTAGTTCTACTTTTTATGTTTTGAGGAGCTTCCAGATTATTTTCCATAATGGCTATACCAATTTACATTCCCACCAACAGTGCACAAGTGTTCCCTTTTCTCCACATCCTCGCCAATACTAGTTACCTTTTGTCTTTTTGTAGCCATTCTAACAGTTATGAGGTGATATCTCCCTATGGTTTTGGTTTTAATTTGCATTTCCCTGATAATTAGTGATGGTGAGCACTTTTTCATGTACCTATTGGCCATCTCTATGTTGTATTAGTCCGTTCTCATGCTGCTAACAAAGACATACCTGAGACTGAGTAGTTTATAAAGAAAAAGAGGCTTACTGGACTCACAGTTCCACGTGGTTGGGGAAGGTTCACAATCATGGCAGAAGGTGAAGGAGGAGCAAAGACATGTTTTACACGGTGGCAGACAAGCGAGCATGTGCAGGGGAACTGCCCTTTATCACGGGAGGCTGAGGCAGGAGAATGGCGTGAACCCGGGAGGCGGAGCTTGCAGTGAGCTGAGATCCGGCCACTGCACTCCAGCCCAGGCGACAGACCAAGACTCTGTCTCAAAAAAAAAAAAAAAAACTGTCAGGTCTCATGGAATTTATTTATTTATTTATTTATTTATTTATTTATTTATTGAGATGGAGTTTTGCTCTTATTGCCCAGGATGGAGTGCAATGGCGCAATCTCAGCTCCCTGCAACCTCTGCTTCCCGGGTTCAAGCAATTCTCCTGCCTCAGCCTCCCAAATAGCTGGGATTACATGCGGGTGCCACCACGTCCAGCTAATTTTTGTATTTTTAGTAGAGATGGGGTTTCTCCGTGTTGGTCAGGCTGGTCTCGAACTCCCGACCTCAGGTGATCTGCCTGCCTCAGCCTCCCAGAGTGCTGGATTACAGGCGCGAGCCTCCCATGACACATGGATATTATGGGAGCTACAATTCAAGGTGAGATTTGGGTGGTGACACAGCCAAACCAAATCATATGTCTTCTTTAGAAAAACATCTATTCAGATCCTTGGCCTTTTTTAAAGGGTCTCACTGTGTTGCCCAGGCTGGACTTGAACTCCTGGGATCAAGCTATCCTCTTGCCTCAGCCTCCTGAGGCACTGGGACAACAGGCACATGCCCCTGTACCTGGCTTCCTTTGCCCATTTAAAAATAGGATTATTTGGTTTTTTTGCTATTGAGTTGTATGAGTTCCTTACATATTTTGTGTATTAAGCCCTTATCAGATATATGGCTTGCAAATCTTTTCTCCCATTCTATGGGTTGCCTTTTCATTTTGTTGATTGTTTCCTTTGCCATGCAGAAGCCTTTTCATATGGTGTTGTTACATTAGTTTATTTTTGCTTTTGTTACCTATGCTTTTGGTGCCATATCAAAAAAAAAAAAAAAAATCACTGCCAAAACCAGTGTAAAATAACTTTTCTCCTGTTTTCCTTTAGCACTTTAATGTTTTGAGGTCTTACATTTAAGCCTTTAATCCATTTCAAGTTAGTTTTTTGTCAGTAGTATAAGATGGAGTCCAATTTTATTCTTCTGCATGTGGATATCCAATCTTCTCAACACCATTTATTGAAGAGACTAATCTTTTCACCTTGGTTATCCTTACCACCCTTGTCAGATATTAGTTGACCATGTATGTGTGTATTTGTTTCTATGCTTTCTATTATATTCCCTTGGTCCATGTGCCTGTCTTTATGCCAGTACCATATTGTTTAGATTACTATAGCTTTGTAATATAATTTGAAATCAGGAATTACATTTTCTCAATCCTCACACCACCAGTAAAAGGGAGATGTTATTATCCCCATCTTCATATTGGGAAACTAAGGTTCAAAGAGATGTAGCATAATGTAGATGTTAATCAGTGAAGGTGTGAAATAAAAACAGATCTATTGACTCCAAAGACTGTGCTTGCCCTTTCACTACATTACTTTCCTTTGTAAGATGTCATTGGTCAGTCACCATATTGGACCCAGGCTGATAATGATGTCCTTTCAAGTATCCAAATTGCCTTATGTTGAAAGGAATAGATAGGTAGGAAATAATAGGCCATAGCAGTTGGTTTATTTATTTTCTCTCTTCCTCCTTACCACACCTTCCCCCAGTATGAATATATTAATTATTTAGGAAGTCAGTACTTAGTAGCCAATCAATTTTGACTCAAGCAGAACTCATATGATGAATAGAATCATCAAACTGTGGTGAAAGTCAGTAGGAGCCAGGATTTCTACCCTGGGGGAAAAAAATGTGTTTTCTGGCTGTGAAAACCTCTTGAGAGGCCTTTAGGAGAAAGAGGATTAGAAGCAGCTTTAGAAATGTGGTTGCACTTCCACTTTTCTAGGCTGCTAATAAGAACTGGAGCCAAGATTTAAGAGAAACAAGGTTTGTCAAGCCCAACCGGGGTGTGTAGACCCTCGAGTCTCAGTATTCTCATCTGGAGAGTGAAAGATTGTTGCAGGGTGGCCAGTTGTCTCAATCTGCCCAGGACTGAGACATGTCCCAGGATGAGGGAGGCAGGACTTTCAGGGCTGAAACCAGGTCGGTCCTAGCCAAACTGCAAGGTTGTTCATGCCAAATTGCTATGAGTTGTTAAATGATAGATAAATAGATATTAGATACCTCACATGGTGCATGGTGCCTGGTAGGCACTTAACATATAGTTGGTTCACTTTATACACATTAACCCAATTTAAGAGCACCATGCCCAAATCTTTTTCCTCTACAAGTGGGCATTTGTTTGGTTTGGCTGCCCTCATTGGTACTGAGAAGCTTATGAGATCCTTCTGATGGAAGGAGTGTGAAAAATATTCAAGCCTTCATCTATTTGCCAGGTATTGAGCAACGCTGGGGTCACCAGGAGATCAAAATTACACCAAGATGAGAAGTAAAGGAGAGAAAGGCTTTCTATTAAGACACTGGAACCTCACAAAGTTCCAGAGCCTTAGGACCAAAGACATGTTTCATGCTGTCTTTCTTTTCTGTTAAAGAAGGAGCAAGGGTTAGGACAGAAAATAAGTTTATCTCTAAAACATCTCCTGCACTAAGGAGTTCCTGAGGCAGGCTATGTTTCAAACATAGGAGCAAAGACAATTGGCTTTCTTTTTTTTTTTTTTTTTTTTTGAGACAAAGTCTTGCTCTGTCACCCAAACTGGCGTGCAGTGGCACAATCTCGGCTCACTGCAACCTCCACTCTGGGTTCAAGCAAATCTCCTGCCTCAGCCTCCCGAGTAGCTGGGATTACAGGCATGTGCCACCACACCTGGCTAATTTTTTTTTTTTTGTATTTTTAGTAGAGAGGGGTTTCCACATGTTGGCCAGGCTGGTTTCAAACTCCTAACCTCAAGTGACTCAAGTGATCCGCCCGCCTCGGCCTCCCAAAGTGCTAGGATTATAGACGTGAGCCATGGTGCCTGGCCGACAATTGGCTTTCTTTTAAGGTTTGAAACTTTAGAATGGGGGTGGCTTCCTCACCTTTGTCTACTTAATTTGGATCTTGAAGGGAGTGGTGAAGTGGGGAGAAGTGAGAAAAGAGGGAAGGAGGAAGAAAAAGGAGAAAGGATAAAGATCATTCTAGACCTTTTATGCTCCCCCCAACCCCAGGGCTGGGGAAGGAAGGCACATTAAAATTACCTCAAGAAAGCCTGTATCTATCCCTCTCTTTTCTTGCCCTTTGAAACCTTAAAACCAAGATCTTCCTGAATTTTCAGTGTATACTACATTCCCTCCCTAGCCATGAGGGCTGTTCTCCTAAAAAACAAAAACAAAAACAAAAACAAAACACAAGCAAAAAACGCTATCAGGAGAGAATCTTGAGTTAGTAACCTTAAGACCTTAAGGGGAAATGGGTTGAGAGCCTGAATTTGCAAGTGAACCAATGAAAGTCCTAATATAAAGTTTTCATAACTTTATTCCATATGGTTAACTAAAATAGACTCTAGCCTCCTCACCACATTCTAGAGTAGGCCCACACCTTTGCTTAAATGTCTGTGAATTTCCAAGGCTTCTAGTCTCAGTGTTGTCCTGGCTCCAAGTCCCTGCTTGGTGGATTCAGTCTCACTGTGCTTCACCTTTGGTATCTGTTCTCTGCTTTAACCTCCAGGAAAGCCCAGGTATGGAGTTCTGCCCTGCTGTGGTTTCCTCAAAATTGGTCATTTAAAGCATATAGGTGAGCAGCAGGCTTTGTTGAAGGTTCAGAACCATGGAGGGGGTTTACTTTGCAGAGATATTCAATTTTTTTTTTCTTTTTCTTTTTCTTTTTTTTTTTTTCTTTCTTTCTTTTTTTTTTTTTTTTTGAGAAGGAGTCTCCCTCTATTGTACAGGCTGGAGTGCAGTGGTGTGATCTCTGCTCACTGCAACCCAGATTCAAGCAATTCTCTTGCCTCTGCCTCCCGAGTAGCTGGGACTACAGGCACCCGCCACCATGCCCAACTAATTTTTGTATTTTTAGTAGAGACAGGGTTTCACCATGTTGGCCAGGCTGGTCTTGAACTCCTGACCTCAAATGATCCACCCACTTTGGCCTCCCAAAGTGCTGGATTGATAGGCATGAGCCACTGCACCTGGCCGAGATACTCAATTTTTAAAATGAGATATTAGATATCCCTGTTCTTAACAATCCTCTGGCTGCTGAAGATTTCCCTTTGGCCACCTGCCTCTGTAGTTTCACCTTCCTACCATATTTTTGGCAACTCCCACCCCCCATCACTGTGCTCCTGAGTCTCCTCATATCTCCTTGCTTCTTGGTTTCTGAGTCCCCTCTCCTCAGCGCCCCTCTCCAACACACACACACACACACACACTCACTCCACTCACTTTACCTGTCATATGATTTACCTCTGTCTCTCTCACCTTAGCTCAGGGCAACTGGACACATAATGTGTTGAACTAAACACAAAGACTGTCTCTCAGTCTAGCCCTTACACAGCATAAAAGAACTGAAAGAAGGCCAGGCATGGTGACTCATGCCTGTAATCCCAGCACTTCGGGAGGCTGAGGCAGGCGGATCCCTTGAGGCCAGGAGTTTGAGACTAGCCTGGCCAACATAGCGAACCCAGTTTCTACTAAAAATATAAAAATTAGCTGGGCGTGGTGGCAGACGTCTGTAATCCCAGGTACTCGGGAGGCTGAGGCATGAGAATCTCTTGAACCCCGGAGGTGGAGGTTGCAGTTAGCTGAGATTGTACCACTGCACCCCAGACTGTGTGACAGAGCGAGATTGTGTCTCAAAAAAATAATCTGAAAGAGGCTTTAAATTTTCTTCTTTCTCCCTCCCCACTGGCCTCTGTCAGATGAAAGAAGCAGGATCAAGATTCAACTTCCTACTGATGTAATTAGGCTCCATACCCCTCTTGGCTTGGAAGGAAAAAGCAGAGCAACTTTTTAGTTTGGTTTTAAATGACAACTTCTTCATTATACTGCATTTGTATCTACCAAAATAGAGCAATAAGGACAACATGCAAATTGAAGACTGTTAGTGATATTTTAAAATCTTAAATCATGAGTAATAATTGCCTTTTACCCTTTTGGCTCTCCAGAAACATCTGCCTCTCCTTCTCTGGTGCTCCAATGAGATGGATGTCATTGTTCTCTTTTTGCTGTTGGGTCTTGTAAATGCTCGAAGCCTTTCTGATTTCACACTGAGGTTGTTGCCCTTCCCAGGCCCGGAGGTCCAGAGTGGCATAGGGGACTCAGATGGGAAAGACAGAGGGATCTCCTATCTGAATTTCTCAGCTAGCCTTGACTGAGTCTCCCCTGACCCCCAATATACTTAGACCTTCTCCAGCTTTGGCTCCATCCACAAGCACTTTTGGGGGGCCGGTCATGTGTGTGCCAGGCTCTGCCAGCCCCTCTGACCCAGCTGAGTTTCCTCCCTTATCCAGGGTCATGGCATGTTTCCTTGACCCCTCTTTCTTTCTTTAGGCCTGCCCTGCCTTTGTTTACTCCCCGCTCTTTTACTTTTCACATGACTAGACTTAATCTAACTATTCTTATGACAGTAGCTCAATATTCTTTAATAACTTTTACACTTATGGTTTTCAAGAATGTACTCAGAAAAAAATCTTCACACTCTAGAATTTCATACAAAGGGGACTCATGATTAAAAAGGTAATTTTATCACAATGCCAGAAACCTATTTGAACTGGCTTAGGGAAGGAGAGAGAGAATGGGTGTGGGGAGAGATTGTTTATATTATAAGAGCAAAGGAGTTTCTCACAGTCCCAAAGCAAAACGAACAGCCAGGCTCAAGTGGGCGCAGTGCCCTCTCAGCCCCCTCTCTGGGTGCACACAGCCCTTTCCCACAGCTTCGCCTCTAGGCTGCTTCTTCTCTTTGCAGCCCAACCCTTTCTGCCTCTTCCATTTACCAGCTCTATCTCCCAGAAACCATCAGGAAAGGCCCAGCTAACTCAGAGACCCAATTCAAAATTCACAGGCTTGGGTCAGGTGTCCAGTGAACCATTCTTGCTCCAACTAATTGTGGCCAGGAGCACGGGTCACATGTCACACAAACATGGCTGCCCAGGGTGATCCTTATGGGAAGGGAGACATGGGCTAGGCAGACATCTCAAAGCTACCCACCCCAGGAAGGATTCCCGTGAACACAGCAAGACAGCAGATTCTCTCCTCTTCCTCTCTCAGAGGGCACACTTGGAGTTTCTATACAGCCTTCTAGAAAAAGAATTTTATTGCCCATGAAAGTAGGACTCAGGGCCTCCAACACTCACTTCACACAGTTGGCAAGAATGGCTTTGGCTTCTTTGGGTTCTCTCTCCCAGTCCCCAATAGTCAGTGGCCTTGAGTCACCCGAATCCCACTATCCCTGCCCCCTCTGCTTCGCCTTCAGCTCCATTTCCTTGTTCTTGGCTCCTCTCTTGCTGAGGCCAGCCTCATCACATACTCCCCTGAGTGTCAGGCAGTCAAATCCATTCACCCAGCCAATATGCCTTGAGCACACATGCCGCGTGAACCCATGTCAGGGGCCAGCAGTGCGATGTGAACAAGATAGGCCCTGACTTTACGAAGCTGACCGTGCAGCCACCCATCAGGGAGCCGATGAGAGAGGGAATGTCTGAAAGGACTTGCCGAGAGCTGAGGACCCCAGGATCGTGTCCTGATGTTGACTTCCAGATGGCCATCATGGCTCCCAGACCTTCCCTAAGAGTTGAAGTCCACACTGCTTGCTAGTTTGCAGGCCACTAGATCATTTTGTGCTAAGTCAGTCCCAACCCAGTTAAAGTATGATTCTATGTGTGGCTTTAATGTGCCTCCTGAAGCGGTCCCCACCAAGGTTGTGTTTCTCCCAGCAACTGCTGTTAGAATCCATTCCTATAGTTGGGTTGGCGCTATGTGACTCTTGCTGTTAGCTATAGAACAGAGGGGCTGTTACCTGTGGCATTTCTCATTATGTGGATTAACTTCTGATGTGCTGCACACATGTGGGACCCGCAGGGCATTAGAGAAACCCTGACCCAGTAGCCCAGCATGTGGTGAGCTAAACCTTTTGTGGGCAGAAGGGAGGGGTAGAGACAGTGTAGGGGCCTGGGATGGAGGGGCAGAGGTAGCATGGGAGGAGCATGGAGTCTAGAAGCTGAGAAAGATTGGGCCCTCGGAATGTTTAGAGGGAACAGGCTGGTGACTGGTAGTAATAGAGGAAGCATCTCACCTGCTGGCATCAACAATAATAGCAATATCAACTATTGAGCGACTGGTGTACACAAGTGCTGTGCCAGCCAGTCACATTACATATATTATCTCATTGAATCCCCACCACAGTCCAGTGACGGGAGCGTGATTATTACCACTTCATAGATGAGGAAACTAAGGCTCAGGAGGAGCTTGATGCCTTGCCAGGATCCTATTGCTGGTAATAGCAGAGTCCAGAGTTGAGCCCAGGTCTGGGCTCTTAAAGCACATGAATAAAGAGGATCTTTTTGGGATCCTTGGCCATCTATTTTTTGGTATTGAGGCCACCCACAGGGCCTGACTTGGTGTGGCCTGCTGTGGCCACTTGGAGCTGGGTCAACCTCAGCCACAGTGCAGTGCAAGCCGAAGAGCCTGGGACCCTCAGGTAGGGCCTGGCGTCCTCTGCTTCTGTTTTCTCAGCTTTAAAACGGGCATACTTGTGGCCAGGTGTGATGGCTCACTCCTGTAATCCCAACACTATGGGAGGCTGAGGCGGGAGGATTGTTTGAGCACAGGAGTTCGAAACCAACCTTGCAAAATGTAGTGAGACCCTGTCTCTAAAAATAAAAAAAATAAAATGGGCATACTTGATCCCCGAGCCTCAGGTCTGAAAATGTCACTGGTAGAGCCAGCTGCAACGGAGCAGTGTAGTGGGAGGATGTCTGATGTCTGCTCTCCCCCAGGCTCTGCTAACCTGTGTTGGGGCCTAGGGGGCCTATGGGGTTACCTGGGTCTTGGTTTTCTCATCCGTGAAATGAAGGGTTTGGACTTGACCATCACTAAGCTCCCTCCCAGCTCTAAGACTTAGTGAATTCAGGGTTTGTAACTTCCTGGAGCAGCTGCCACTCAGTGACCTCTAATCAACCTTGGCACATTCTAAGTACTCAGTAAGCACTTGTTAAACCAAACCCAGGAGATTAGGAGTTTCTCAGAAGAGCAAAATAATTCCCCAGTGGAGTTCACCCCACACTCTGAAGTGACCAGCTTCCACTGTCCGTGGGCTCTCAGAAAACACCTGCCGAGTGGTGACACTTGTTACTTTGCCTGAGAGGTGGAGGAACAGGAAGAGGATCAGGAGTTTGGGTTTAAAGTTGGGGAGGAAAGAAACCAGCTACATAGCACGTTATCGAAGCACTGCTCAGTCAGTGTGAGACCCCACAGCAAACACTCCCCTCCAGCAACCCCACTCCACCTTTGGGGCTGTGTGGTGGAGAGGAAGGGACCTGCCAGATTTCTCTCCAGCCAGCTCACCTGCTGCCAAGGCTCCTAAGGAGGCCCTGGGGAGTCTCACAGCAACTCCTACCCCTGCCTTTATAAAGGGGCCTCTGGAGAGGAGCCTGGGCTCTCCTAGAGATCCCAGGCACATGGGAAACACTCATGGGGAAGGGGGTAAAGGGGCAGTTTTGCCAGTCCTCTCACAGGTCCTTAGCTGCCACCACCGCTGCTGCTGTGGAGACCCAGCTTCCTGCTTGAGGCTCTGCTGCAGCCACTGAGCCTTTCTCTCTCCAGTGCACCTGAAATTTCTCTCTCACTCTCTCACTTCTCTCTCTCTCTCTCTCATCTTTAATTAACTCTCAGTGTAGTTTTTCTCTCTCAAACAGTTTTGCATAATCTTTCTCACACTTACACTTACCACATCTGTATTCTCTCGACATATAGCCTCTCTCTCCACCTCCCCAGTCCTTCACAACATTCCTTTTCTCTCTCTCTTTTTCTCCCCGCAAACCCCCCGTCTCTCCCCACGCCTCCCCTGGTGCTTAACTGGAAACAAAAGTGAGTTTGTTGTGTGAAGAAGAGGACCTGTGGAAGTAGCAGCCAGGGAGGCAGCAGCGGAAGCAGGCTGGGGCCAGAGGCAGCATCGACAGCCAGGGACCCCAGCGTTCAGCTGTTCCAGGGAGCAGGTAATGCCCCAGGCAGGACTGGTTTGCATCCTGCTCCCTGCCTGTCTCCTCTCTCCAGGACCCGTCCATTTATTTGCCTTCTTGTCTGGCCTTGAAGGGGAAAGGGGATTCCTGACTTATGGAATGGCAGGCACAGGGGCCCAAGGAGTGGCATGCCCTACTCTTCAGAGAACTGTGTGTGGTCTGCTGTGGCTGGGGTTGGGGCGGCTGGGTGAGGGACATGCTAGAACCTAGAAAGGCAGGTTAGGGCTAGATTACGAGGGATGGTTTGAGCCATGTCACTGACCCCTAGGCTTTAGGCAATAGAGAGACTTTGAAAGTTTTTCAACTGGTGAATAACATAATCAAATCTACATTTTATTTTATTTTATTTTTTATTTTCTTTTTCATGCCATCCTCCAAGGTACATCAAATTTAAAAGAGTAGTTACTGATTTCTAATCCCAGGGAGAGTTGGTGTGGCCCCTTAGAATCAAGCAGTCACAGTTTTCTCAATTTGAAGAAAAAATAAGGTTATTTTCTCAATTGTTGGTTTTTTGTCTATAAAATTTCTTTAAACATTTGGTGTCTGCTAGCAAGTGCCAGCAATCAATAAGACAGTGGAAAGGATGTAAGTTAAAGGAATAGGCTGGGCCCAGTGGCTCATACCTTTAATCCTGGCACTTTAGGAGGCTGAAGCAGGTGGATTTCTTGAGCTCAGGAGTTCGAGAGTAGCCTGGGCAACATGGTGAAACCTTGTCTCTACAGAAAATACAAAAATTAACCAGGTGTGGTGACATGAGCTAGTACTCCCAGCTTCTCTGGAGGCTGAAGTGGGAGGATCACTTGAACCCAGGTGATGGAGGTTGCAGTGAGCCAAGATTATGCCACTGCACTCCAGCCTAAGCAAAAGAGTGAGCCTCTGTCTCAAAAAAAAAAAAAAAAAAAGAAAAAAGAAAGAAAGAAAAGAAAAGAAAAGAAAAAGTAATAGAAAAATTCAGAAATTTAAAATTCGTTTAAATACATGAGTCTGTTGAGCTCTGTACAGATAGTAGTGTGTTCTGCTAGTAAAATGATTTCTAACTCATATGTTTAGTATTTTGTGGTGCTATTCAAAGAGAACCATGACTCCCAGGAGCCCACTGTGTGAACATATTTGAAATGGTTTTGTTTTTTTTGTTTTTTGTTTTTGTTTTTGTTTTTGTTTGAGACGGAGTCTCGCTCTGTCGCCCAGGCTGGAGTGCAGTGGCGCAATCTCGGCTCACTGCAAGCTCCGCCTCCCGGGTTCACGCCATTCTCCTGCCTCAGCCTCCCGAGTAGCTGGGACTACAGGCACCCACCACCACACCCAGCTAATTGTTTGTATTTTTAGTAGAGATGGGGTTTCACTGTGTTAGCCAGGATGGTCTCAATCTCCTGACCTCGTGATCCGCCCATCTTGGCCTCCCAAAGTGCTGGGATTACAGGCATGAGCCACCGTGCCCAGCCTGAAATGTTTCAAAAGCACACTCTACTGCTACATAGGGAATGGGGTTAAATGGGACAACCAAAGGCAATGGCAGCAGTAAGTGGCTATTGCAGTGATAGGAGCAGATGATGAGAGCCAGAACCAAGATGGTGGCAATGGGTTGGAAAAAAAGGAAAGAGCCAAATAATGTTTATGAAGCAAATGAAAGACCTTAGTGTCCATTTGGACATGAATGGTAAAAAAAAAAAAAAAAAAAAAAAAAAAGGAGCTTCAAGAATGAGTCCAGCATTGTCTAGATGGGTAGATGGCTAGAGGTGCTATTAATCAAAACAGAGGAGAGCAGGGCTGGGTTGATGGAATAAGGGAGGCAGAACTGTTTTGAATATGTTCAGGGTGACTTGAGAAGGCTGCCAAGCTCCCAGAAGGAGCAGTCCAGTTGTTGGCTGGAATGTTCAATATACATGAGTGTATTGCCTGGACACAAGGGTGACCTCATTTATAAAATGACACCACAAATAACATGAGCTAGCCCAGAAAGAGTGTGAAGAGAGAAAAGAGAACAAGATGAAGCAGAATCCTGGGGAAGATCAAGATTTAAGTGTTAGCTGGGCAAGAGGAACTAGGGGAAGATATTGAGAGAGAATCTTCAAAGAGAGGGAAAATATCAAGAAACTGCCCTGTTATAAGAACCATAAGTCACATTTCAGTTCAGAGGGGGCGATCATCACCTCTGAAGTTCCAGAGAGATAAGCCAGACCATAGCTTCTCAGTGCTGTTGGTTTGATTGATTTTATTAGCTTATTGGTTTGACAATTAAAATAACAAGAGGGATCTGAGGGCAAGGGTTGTGAATTTGGGTGCATGGCAATAAATGAGATTAATGGGTAAGTAAGTAAGAAGTAGTGGGGACTGTGGCAAACTAAAAAGTATATGCTTACCTAAGAAGGCACCATCATCAACTCTCATGGATTGTTGCCAAGCAGGAACGTGGGCACAGTGATCAGAACATCTGACTTTTCAAGAAAAGTCAGAGATCTGGATTTCTGTATGAAATCTTACAATTCTTTATCTTAGCAATACTTTCAAAAACTTTCATACTCTGCGAGGCCTGAATTAAACACACCTTTGAACCGTCAGTTTGAAACCTCTGCCTTTGTCAACGTCCTTAGCGCAGTGGGGGCTGCACCAGTGACAGCAGGCTGGGTAGTGGTTGGGCAAGGAGGAGATGGAGACCATGAGCACAGACCACTACTTTAGGAAGTGTAGGTAAAAGAAAAGAGAAGGCAAGCAGGAGAGCTAAGGAGACAGGCAGGGTCAGGGAGGCTGTCTTGGGTAGGAAGAGCTGTTTCTAGGCTAAGAGAAAGAGGGTGGAGAGAGGGAAGTTGAAGATCCAGGTTGAAGAAAGACTAGCTGATGAAATAAGGATCTGAAAGAGTCAAGGGGATGGAAGAAAGGATGTTGACAGATTTCGTGCCTGGAGGCCTTTATTTTCTTGGTGAAGTGGGGTAGAAGATGAATCAAGAAGCTTGAAGAGAGGAGCAAAGGTTAGGGACAGCCTCGAGGGACACAGGAAGGGTACTGACAAGGATGCATGGAAGGTTGCTGCACTTGAAACCTGCTGAGGGAAAACCCTTACAGTGGGTCTTATGGGCCTGGGTGTGGGTGTTGGTGGTGAGGGGCTAAGCACCTGTTACCGTCCAAGCCCTGTGTCAGGCATTTCATTCTCTTACCTGATGTATTCCTCCCAGCAGTCCTGCTCACTCAACTGAGTTCACTCATGAATAAGTGGCAGCCTCGAGAATCACACCCTTGTCTGGCTGGATTGGAAGTCCATTTGGTTCCACCACACTACCACTCCGTGCTGCCATCCCCCCCCCCCCCCCCCCCCCCCCCCCCCCCCCGCCCAAGCCCTCAGACACATCTGCAGAGGAGACTGGGCCAGTGAATTCTTGTCTGGGCATTGCCTGGCTAGTTTTATTGGGAAGTCAAAGGGGGAAGAATGGAGGATGTGATGAAGAAAAGAGTAGAGGTCCATGAAGAAATAAGTGAGAACAGAAGGGAATGATGAACTGAGGAAAGAAGCTGGAGGAAGGCAAGACCTGATGAGGCCTAGGAGACAGTGAATGAGAGATTGCATCGGGACAGGGCAGTGGGGTTGGTGAGGAGGGACTGCATTCCTAAAAATTTCAATATGAGGGTGAAGATGAGGGGAAAGGAGGTGAGTTAAGGATGACTCCAAGGTGTCTAGCCTGTGCAGTGGGGTGGGCAGGGATGCCTTTAGTCACAGCATTGGTCACCACTTTGACGTCGTGCTATCTCTCTGTCCCTTGCTCAAGTGCTAAACCACACTCACCAGCACTTTTCCACCACAGGGTGCCTGGAACATGCAGAGCACTCTTCCTCCAGATCTGCAGAGTGGCTCGTTCTCATTTTTCAAGTCACAGCTTCAGTGTCCCCTCCTCAGAGAGACCTTTTGAGACCATGATATCTACTGTAGGTCCCCTGGTCATTTTGTTTATTTTAGACAACTTATTGAAATGGTCATTTATGGATTTGTTGACTTGTTTATTATCTGTCTCTGTCACTAGAGCATGTGCTTAAGAGAGCAAGGACACATAGGTCTTCTTCATAGCTTTATTTTCCAATACCTAGAATCATGATTGGCACATAGTAGGCATTCACGAGACAGAGAGAGAGAGAGAGAGAGAGAGAGAAATGAAGAGAAGGAAGGAAGGAAAAGAAAGAAAAAGAGAGAAAGAACACAGGTGAAATGTGTTTGGGAGAGGGATGTTGAGTTTTGAGGTACCTGGGAGACACCCAGGAAGTGACTTCCAATGGGCAGTTGGAAAGCAGGCTGGAGGCTCAGGAAATGGACTGCCACCTTGCCCAGGAAGAAAGAGGGCCCACATGGTACAAGGGTGTGCAAGCTATCCTTTTGCATGGCTGACTGCCTTTTCAAGACCAGTGTTGGGAGTTGGCTGGTTTGGGGCCTGGCAGGAAGAAGAACCCCTCTGGTGGTAAGCTGAAGTTGGATCAGAGTGCTTCTCACTTCTCTCTTTAGTTCTGTTCCTGGTTCTTGCTGCTGCCCTGGCTTCAACCATTTCCCATCATTCTTCACTGCCAGCTACAAGACTCAGGATCTGAATGCAGACTAAATATTTTCATCCTTTTATCTTAAAGAGTATGTCACCCACCTCTGATTCATGGTGACAGGAGTCCAGCTTCACCCAGGAGCTGGACTTAGTTTTACAGAATTAGAAAATGCTTTTCCCTTATGCTTGCCTCCTACTCCATTTCTGCTGGCCTTGTGGTCCTCCTTCCTTCCATGGGACACTCAGCAGACCTGTTGCCCCTCTTTTGCAGGGTCCCCAGCTGCTGAGCAGCTCCAGGACATCCTGGGGGAGGAAGATGAGGCTCCCAACCCCACCCTCTTCACAGAGATGGACACTCTGCAGCATGATGGAGACCAGATGGAGTGGAAGGAGTCAGCCAGGTAAGGTGGGGCGCCATGAGGCAGGTGGGCACTTCAGTCTTGCACAGCCTGGGCTTGCCTGACCCTCCTAGTGGGAAGGGGCGCCTTGTAGCTTGAGAGCTTCCTGATCCACAAAGACCTTCCCACCTGCCTTCCTTGGTGTCCAGAGGTAAGGAGCAAACAGAATCTTATGACTTTCTCTTCATCCTCAAAGAAATTGAAGTTCAAGTGGGAAGACAGAACAGTCACCCATGAAACTCTGAGAGTAGTACAAGGGCATATACCATTGTCCCTCCATATCCATAGGGCACTGATTCCAGGACCCCCTGCTGATGACAAAATCCACATATATTCAAGTCTCCCAGGTGGCCCTGTGGAACTGCCTATATGAAACATTGACCCATATATGGAGGTATTGCATCCCATGAATACTGTATTTTTGACCCCATTTGGTTGAAGAAAACCTGTGTATAAGTGGGCCCATGCTGTTCAAAACCCATGTTGTTCAGGGGTCAGCTGCATTCTTGTCGTCGTCGTTGTAATTTTTCCAGAGATGGGGTCTCATTCTGTCACCCAGGCTTCAGTGCAGTAGGGTAATCATAGCTTACTGCACACAGGCTCAAACTCCTGGGCTCAAGCAATCCTCCTGCTTCAACCTCCCAAGTAGCTGGTACTTCGGGCACATGCCACTGCATCCAGCTAATTATTTTTATTTTTTGTAGCAATGAGGTCTCACTTTTTTTTACCTAGGATGTTCTTTAATATAAAATGGTTCAAGCTGAATGCTATAAAAGGGAAAGTACCAAGTAGGCTGGGGTAGACAGTGAGGGCTTCCTGGAGGAAGGAGAAGGTGTGCCAGGCACATCGAGTCTGAATGGTGGGAAAAATCCAAATGGAGAGGGCTAGTGGGCCACCGAAGAAAAGGGAACTGGCAGAGTTTGGGGCTGCAGAGTTGCAGCCATGGAGCAAAGCATGGGGAACAGAGAGCTCTCCATATATAGGGAGAGCAGAAGCTGGAGGGGAGCCGCACGGAGAAGTCACAGGAGGCAAGGGAGGGGCAGGGTAAGAGTGGTTGGCACTGCTCATATCCCCAGTGCGTGGGACAAAGGGGCCTTGGGACTTAACTGGACTGTTCAGCAGTGCCCAGTGCTCCCAAGAGCCCAAGGGGAAGGAAAGCTATGGGAAGAGGCAGCAGGAGGGACCTTCGGACAGGAAGACAGACTGTGCCGATGTTTCTCCACCTTCTTTACATGATACCACTCTGTCCCCAGGAGAAGAATTTAATTGATTTAAATCAACTTTATCAAATTAAAATTTAATTTCTTTCATTAGAAATAAGGAATAAGAGCTAGGCACGGTGGCTCATGCCTATAATCCCAACACTTTGAGAGGCCAAGACAGGGAGATTGCTTGAGCCCACGAGTTCAAGACCAGCCTGGGCAACATAGGAAGACCTCGTCTCTACAAAAAAAAAAAAAATCAAAATAGAAAATTAGGTAGGCATGGTGGCACACACCTGTAGTCTCAGCTACTCGAAAAGATAAGGTGGGAGATCACTTGAGCCAGGGGAAGTTGAGGCTGCAGTGAGCCATGATTGTGCCATTGCACTCCAACCTGGACAACAGAGTGAGACTCTGTCTCAAAAAAAAAAAAAAAGGAATAAGATTTGTCAGGCCGAGTGTAGCTGTAGAGTACCACAAGCCATTGTAATATCTAAAATATTTTCACTCCTCCAAGAACCAGTTTTTGCCTCCTTGGGGGCAATTATGCCCAAGTTGAGAGTGCATGGACTCAACTATGCCCAGGTCTGTCTCTGCATGGGGCCCACCGTGACACCCAGAGCCTGAGCTGTCCACAACCACGGCCTGGGCTCTTCCCTCGCTCATCTCCATCACTAGCCTGGGTAGTTGCTGTGTAGAACCAGAAGGCACAGGTTTGAACACCCCAGGTTTTCCCCACTCCAGGTACCCTGCAGGGGTATCTGGAAAAAAGGCCACTACGTGGACTAGCAAATAAATCCCTGCAGGCCTCAGAGAGGAACAAATCCCCAGCCCCACAGCTGGGCCTGGTCCCTGTGTGGAAGCCTTTGAATTTCTTCCTATGATCCCATTCTTTGAACACTTACTGTGCTGATCGATTCACAGGCTTGTCTCTTGCAAGTTGCACAGACATAGGTCTAGAAGCAATTCTGTTGGGGTCAGAGATACATGGGCAGAGCTGCAGAGCCCAGGATGCCTCTCCAAGATTGACAGGGAAGGGGGACGTTTCAAATGACCAAGACCTACCCTGGGCTATTATGTCTTAACACCTCTGAGGGGCCAGGGCCTGAAGCCACTGCCTGCCCTGAATGAGGGCCTCTCCTGCCCAGGGTGGGCAAATAGAGAGGAGGAAAGCTGGGCAGGGTCTTCTCAGGGGCCCGGGAAGGAGAGGTTGCCTTCTCCACACCCTGGACAGAGTCTGCATCCAGAACTCCTAGCCATGGTTGTCAGGACCAGACCCTGACCCTCCACGAGGGCCTATCACACACACCCATGGAGCCCTTGCCAAGAAGGTCTTATGGCCCCCAGAGACCTGACTATTGCCAAAGGCAAAACACATTGTCTCTATTCTCTCAGAGTGTGGATTCACAAAGCCCTCTGCACTCCAGACCCAGTGATGGAACTGAGAAACTGTACATGAGGCTGTTTCTAGAAGGGGTCTTCTCTTAAAACATAAAGGGGTCTGGCAGTTGCCATCTGCAAAGTAGTGGGTTTCCCTGCAAAGCAGGCTTTCTGAAGATGGCATCTGAGAAGGTCCTGGAAGAAGGGCCATCAGGACCTCAGAATAGCCTGGCTCCAACCAGCAGTGAAAAGAAAGTGATGACTAGAAGTTAAAGTGGCGGAACCCAGTTCTAGGCAGATCCCAAAGAGGAATAGCTTGAAGGCCAGCTTGGGGACAAGAAAATGTGAGAGAAGAGTAGCTTTCTTGACTTCTGCTCCACCCTCTTCTACTCTCTACAGCTAACCCCATCTGGTTTCCAGATAACTGTCCAAGGTATGACCAGCAAGCCCCTAGTGAAGTCGGAAGAAGGGTTTGACCATTGGCCAAGAAGCCCACCAGGCCTGATCAGTTTTGCTGGGTCCTCCTCCAGGCAAACTACAAGGTTAGAGTTGCCTGGGTCAGAGCTATTTGAGGCCTGTCACCCCCACAAAAAAACGGAAAGCAGTTTCCTCAGTTGACAGGCCAGTGGAGCCACTCAGGGAAGCTAGAGATGTCAGATGTTTCGAGAATCTAAGAATCAGCAAATCATAATGGGTTCTGGCCTTCTTAGAGTAACAGGAGAAAATGATGGAGAGTAGGGGACAGCCCCTCACATAGATACTCAGGCTCCAAGAGGGTTATGGGTCCACAATACCCATGTCAAAGAGAATCGGGGAGGGGACCCTTTAATAAAAGTATTTAATTTGCTGCAGGGAGTGTTTGCTTTATTGAGTTAGGAGATTAACAGAGTGAAAATCTCAAATCCGCAAGGAATTTTCCCTGGCAGTGCTTTGTCAGGAGTTATTAGTTTGGGGGATGTTTCAGGCCCTTGGAGGAGTCACTCCTGGAGGGATTTAAATGGCTTTTTGAGCTCTGCTGAGCCTTGCGCCATGCACATAATGGGGACTGTGTTGTAGCGTCATTTCTAATGTGATCAATGCTGGTAGGTCAGGCTGTTAATAAGATAGATTTTTATTAACTCTGTCTCTAGCATTCACATGAGGGAAATGCAGCTGGCTGTTTGCTGATAATGACCTTGCCTGCAGGAAGGGCTGGATCAGATTGGGTGGGGGAGACCATCTGACTGTGAGCAAACTATTTACCCAGAATTCCATCCTCTCTCCTGCCCACCTCTGCCGGACTGCAAGTGGAGGGCTGGGAAGGAGAATGACCTGGATTGGAGCCCACCCAAGTGTGGAGGGCCCTTTGGGGTTACTCAGAAATAACCAGAGCTTAGCGCCTCCCAAGAGCCATGAAAGCAAATTCCAAATCCAAGCTGCCTCTGGTCTCAACTCAGAGCAGACCACAAACACAAACTTGCCACAAGATTCTTATGAGACACGCTCTGAGAACATTACTGCAATGACCGGGAAGGAGCAGGAGAAGTGGGTCAGTTGTTGGGTCAGACCAGATCAGTATGTTTTCAAAAGCCCTGAATGGTTCTATGCACATAGGCAGGGATGCTTTCTCACTCCATACGGGATGGAGAAAGCCAAGCTTTCTGTGTCAACCCTGAAATCACCCTCATTAAGATCCTCTGTAGTCCAGACATGGTGGCTCATGCCTGTAATCCCCAGCACTTTGGGAGGCTGAAGCGGGTGGATCACCTGAGGTCAGGAGTTCAAGACCAGCCTGGCCAATATAATGAAACCCCATCTTTACTAAAATTACAAAAAAGTTAGCCAGGCATGCTGGTGGGTGCTTGTAATCCCAGCTACTCAGGAGGCTGAGGCAGGAGAATTGATTGAACCTGGGAGGCAGAGGTTGCAGGGAGCCAAGATCATGCCATTGCACTCCAGCCTGGGCAACAAGAGTGAAACTCTGTCTCAAAAAAAAAAAAAAAAAAAATCCTGTATAATGCCCTCTTAACATCATTTCCCATCTTAGTGTGGGGCAGTAGGCATCCCCAGACTTCTGGTTTCACCACCCATCTGGAATCAACCTTCCAGTGGAGCCGGAGCTGCCCACTCAATTTAAAGGAGAGTAGGAAGCTGAGAGCTCCAAATGCAGAAATCAACACACTTGGTTCATTCATTCAATTAATATTTATTATCTGCAAGCCCTGAGCCTACTAGAGATATAAAAATGGAACATGGCAGATCCTGCCCCTGCTCTCTTGGGCTCTCAGTCCAATTGGACATAGAGGCAAATAAGGGGGCATTTGGTAATGGGGGCACTGTGAAAGCAGAGCATAGGAGCATCTAATCCAGGCAGGAGGGGTCCAGGAAGGCTTCTAGGAGGAAGAGATGTTCACATTGAGACCTGAAGGATGGGTCAGAGTTAGCCAGGAGAGGGTAGGGAAGGCGGGAGAGGGCCCTGGAACCAGAAAAACAGACACATAGAGGAACAGGCACAGGTTCCCTGTGGCTGGACTGTAGAGCAAGAGGCTGGGAATGGCAGGGCTGATGATGCAGATTCTATGCCGGCCATGTTATAGTGTTTGAACTTGGTGCTGAGAGCTTTAGAGGACCACTGAAAGGTTCTAGGTGGGAAAAGGACAGAATCATGCATATCCTTAAGAGAGATCATCTGGCTTTAGTGTGGAGAATGGATAAAAGGGGGCAAGACTTGGCCAGTTAGGAGGCTGGTCCAAGGGAGAGATGCTGGCAGTGGGGATAAAGAGAAGGGGTAGATTGAGACAAAATTTAAAAGGTAGAATTGACAGGACTTGATAACAGATGGCACATGGGGGCAGATAGTCAGGGAGACACCCAGAATTCCCACCTAAGCTAGTGGGTACCTCATGGTAGCAGCTTAGGAAACATAAATGTAGTAGTAAAGTTTTATAACATTGGGTATTTTTTGTTTTGTTTTGGGGGCAGTTGATAATGGCTCCATTTTGGATAGGTTCTATTTGAGGAAACTCCAAGTGGAGATGTCCAGAGATCATCATGTTGCACTGTGTCTGGAGTTCAGTAGAGAAGCATAAATGTATGAGGCATCAGCATCTAGGTGGAAATCAAGCCCACAGAAAAGGATAAGGTTGCCCCTGAGGTGAACCTTATCCTTTGAAGTGAGAAGAGAGCCCAGAACAGAGTCCCCAGGAACTTCAGTATTTGCAGGATGGGCAGATGAAGAGGAACCCACAAAAGAGACTGAGAAGGGGCAACCAGGAGGTTAGGAGGGGAATGGGAGGAGGGCTTTGTCCTGGAAACCAAGGGCAGAGAGACATTCAAGATGGAGGGAGGGGATAACAAGTACCACCAGAACTGAAGCGCATCTGCAGGATGGACCCGCTCCCGCAGTCTGAGAAGGGGTAGGGCAGAAGCCAGAGGGCAGGAAGTTGAGAAGAGTTAAAAGTAAAAAACTGACTTGACAGTTCTTCCAAGATGCTTGTCCATGAAGGGCAGGAGTGAAAGAAGCGTCTTAAGGGGAACATGGGCCAAGGGAGATCCTTTTGGTTTTTAGGGTCAGTGAAATATGCTCGTAAGCCTACGAGCATATCGTAGGCTTACAAGAAGGGTCCAGGGGAAAGAGAGTGATTTAAAGGGAAAAGAAGCTGAGGGAGACTGCTGGTTGGAGCAAGGCAGCCCTGGGCACAGGTGGAGGGGCTTCTAGCAGGGAGTTGAGGGAATTCCAGGCCTGTCTCTGGTTTGAGGAGACAGATGGGGTGGAAAAGCGATTGTAGGAGCTGCAGATGGCTGGTATACACGAGCCAGACAAACAGCTCCAGGCTAGCAGTCAACGCTCTCTTGTTTTATTGCAGTGGAGTCACGCATGGAGATTTGTGGTCAGATGAAGGTTTTTAAGGTTGTTTGACTTCCACCTTCTGCTGATCTACTGTTCTGAATAATTATACTCTTTGAGTATATCAAGCTGCTTTTATGTCCAGTATCTAACTTGGTCCTTCCCTCTCTCTATGCTAGTCCAAACTGAAACTTGAGGTTTATGTTAGTGAAGTAGGAAAAAGGAATTTTTATATGAATCAGAACCTGGATCAAGCTGCAGGTAAAATGTTCCCTGAAGTCTCAGAGGCCCTGGGTTCCATCCGGTGCTCTCACAACTGGCAGTGTAAACACAGAATGAGGGTTATGCTAGGGACTTTCATCCCTCAGGGACTTAGGATAACTTACAGTTAGCACAGCCCAGGGCAGAGCTGCATGAGAGACCTTCAAAGTCCTGCAATTGGACAGGGGAAGCACAAGTCCACATCCACGGGGACAGCCAGGCAGTGACACAAGGCCATCACCACGGTTGACCCAGGATAGTACGATCAGATTAGTTGGCCAGTGAGTGAGATTGGAAGGCTAATTAAGTGAGGAGAGATGGGAGGGACTAGAACACTCAGGGAGCTCTTCCCAGATAGGGCAGAACTGGCTGGCAGCTCCTCAGAACCCTTGGAGGTGGTCTGCAGGAGCAAACACCTCCCCCAACCAAAGTCATCCCTGGATAGCTCTCTCAGTTGCAGCTGTCAGGAGGGGAATAACCCCACCATCAGACCACCTTCATGTCAAAACCCCTACTTGGTTTACCTATTCATATATATGTTTTATACATCCAAATATATATTTAAACTTTTTATCATGAAAAATTTGAAACACAAAAAGTAGAGAATGGTTCCCATCACCCAGCTTCATCAAAGATTCACATTTATCTATATCCACCACTTTTTTTTGTTTGCTTTTAGGGATGTTTTGTTGTTGTTTGCTTTTGCTGGGATATTTTAAAGGCAATCCCAAATGTTGTAAACATTTCAGCACACATCTTTATGAATTAGACTTCATTGTAAACACAACAATGCCATTATATCTCCTAATACAATTGAGAAAAATTCCTTATTATGATTGGTTATCTAGTCTAGATTCAATTTCTCTTACTGTCTCAAAAATATCTTATTTCTGTTGGTTTATACAACTTAGAATCAAAATAAGGTCTACACGTTGATTTTGGTAGTTTTGTCTCCTGTCTTGTTAGGATCACAGCCATCAGACTCCAGAGGTGCCAAAGGAAAAGTCCTGCCTAAAAACCTTTTGGCAACAGTACTTTATTTATTTATTTATTTATTTATTTATTTATTTATTTATTTATTTAATTTTATTTTTCAATTTTTGAGACAGAGTCTCGCTCTGTCACCCACGCTGGAGTGCAATGGCACAATCTCGGCTCACTGCAACCTCCGCCTCCTGGGTTCAAGCAATTCTCCTGCCTCAGCCTCCCAAGTAGCTGGGATTACAGGTGCCCGCCACCACACCCGACTAATTTTTGCATTTTTAGTAGAGGTAGGGTCTCACCATGTTTCTAGGCTGGTCTCAAACTCCTGGCTTCAGGTGATCCCCCCACCTCAGCCTCCCAAAGTGCGGGATTACAGGCGTGAGCCACTGCTCCTGGCCGGCAGCAGTACTTTATACTAGAGTCAAGAGCCCCCACCCAGCATCTCCATCTCTGGCTCCCACAGCCTAATCTTAAGTGAACTGTCAGGGACTGTGTGCGATGCCCAAGGGGAGAGAAATGCCACTGTCATCCTCAGGAGGTTTGGGGCTACAGGTAACAGAAACCCACTCAGGCTAACTCATACAAATGGAGGGAGCATCACTGGGACACTGGGGTGACTTCATAGTCTCCTGGGGCATGATCTCTCAAGGGCTGGGCCTGGGAAGCTGGCCTGTCCTCTTTCTCTCTGCTTCTGGTCTCTGCTTCTCTCAGGGCATCTCCTTTACTCTTTTGCAACCAGCTTCCTCTGCTTGTCCCTGCCTCTGGCCAATCCTCAGCTTCCATGTTCACATCCACCCTACTCAAGGGACCATCCCACAGCAATTCCACATTCTTCATGGAGAATCTGATCTTTCCAATTTTGGTTACCCTATCACCGGGACCCAGATCAGAGCTATGAGGAGATATGGGAGGCCTTGCTATATCCTAGAGAGCACATCCCCATTGAAGACAGGCAGAGCAGACACCCCAAATATGTCTTTCATACATCTGTAGTAATGAAGATATGCACTTAATGTAAGCAATCCTTTGGCCACAGTTCTGCCTCTGATACCAACCAGAACTTCAGAATTCTTCAAGTTGCCTATGAGAGTATAGGTGGTGCGATTTTACAAACTCATCCTCCTCTTGAAGGAGAGCGAGACCACACCCTATCTCTGTCCATGGAGATCTGCGGATGTCACTGCAGCACTACATCAATCCCTAGAGCAGTGGAAAGGTGGACGCTCTAACCTCTGAGTCTAGGAGAACTTTGGAGAGGCTGTTTTATCCATACCTCTCTTCTTTCATTCCAAAAATAGTTGAGGGGATGTTGTGCTAGGTCCTGTGGGAGAATTACAATGAATAAAATATGAAACTGTTCTTAAAGTGCCTATGATCTAGTACAGGTATCAGCAAACATGCTCTGTTAATGGCTAGACAGAAAATATTTTCAGCTTTTCTGCACAAATGATCTCTTCTCCCACCCTTTTATTTCCTCTCCTCTCCCCCCTCCTCTTCTTCTCTTTTTCTCTCCTTCTCTTCTCCTTTCTCTCCTCTGCCCCCTCTTTCTCCTTCTTTACAGTGCTTTAAATATATAAAAACCATGCTTAGCTAGCTGGCCATACAAAAACAGGCTGCTTGAAGTGGGGTGCTTGGAGCCCATGAGGCATGATATTTCAACCCCAATCTGGTATAAAGCAGGCATGTGCTCATACACACAGATAACTAAAACTCAAGGTGGTATGTGCAAAGTGGTGAGAACAGGCTCTAGAATCTAAAGACATGCCTCCAAATCCTGTCTCTTACAAGCTGCATGACCTTGGGCAGGCTCCTCATCCTCTAAGGGTCTCAGTCTCCTCACCTGTACAATGAAAATAGTCACAGACCTACCTCGCGAGATAGATTTAAGGATTAAATGAGATAATACATGTTAAGTGCTTAGCATAGTGCCTGGCACATAGAAAGTGCTCAGTAAGCTTTGGCTGTTGTCGTGATTAGGAAGTGTTATTTGATAAATGATAAAAAGTGTGATGGGAGTCAGAGGAAGGAGAAGTCTCCTCAACCTGGGCCCTTGGAAAGGCATTGTTATGGGAGAGGTGGCGTTTGAACTTGGCCTAGAATAGCAGAGGTGGAAGAGGCAGTGAAGGGAGGTACCAGCAGACTCTGAGGGAGGCAGACAACTGTGTAGATGACAGTCCCTTAGGGCAATTACAGAGACTTCCTAGATACACATACAAGTGGTCCTCACATAGCTTTTGGCTTCACAAGCCTCTCCCTGAAGAAGCTTGTTCAGAATTTGTCAGTAACTGTGTCTGATGGCATTCACTTAGCTGTGGGCTCCCCTTCAACCCTGAATGAGGACATGGTGTGCAGGAGGATGGACCCTTCACCAAATGCATGAGCTTGGGAGCAGAGGCCACCCCCATTTCATTCACCACAGCTCCCTGGAATGCCACACCTCTGCCCCATCACCACCAGCTGTGCCAGTGCAGTTCATCACTGTCTGGGAAGGAGTGGTTCTCCTGTAATGCCTAACCGCACTGCATCACCAAAGGCCCTCAGCAGAGGTTCCTAGGCCACCAAAAGGAAAGACTTTCATTCAGAGTGAATCAGTCAGCCATGGGAGGAAGTGGGATTCATTACAGAACAATCTAAGACAGAAGGCCCTATCTGTCTGATCCCAGTTCCAGACATATCTCATGTGTAGAGATGAAAGATCATCCTGAGTCTATTAAACACTGGACTCACTTAACTAATGATTAACTCATTCTGATTCTATATTCAGCAACTTCTTGGTGATAATTTGGCTTACCCTGTATATCTGCCCATAAGAGAATGCAAAGGCTAGAGGATGAGCGTAACAAACCCCTGTAACGATTGTAAATCTCACTGTAAATTAAATAAATTGGCCTTCAGGTTTATGCATCAGCCTTCATGATCTTAGTTAGCATTAGACAGTGTCACTGGACCTAGTCATCTTTGGGACACTAAAAAGATACAATTTCGGAGCCTGGACTGGGGTGGGTGCCCCAAGAGGCCTGTGAAGCCTTTCTGGTGCTCATCAGCCCCTTCTGGTACCTTCTGAACTTCTCCGTATGTGTGCTGACCCTTGACCCATGCCTGCCCACTCAGTCTTTTACACTTTATAATCTTTCAAATTTACTGCCAAGTTTGGTTTATTAACATATACATGGTATGCGAAGTCATAATCAGTTGTAGAAACAACTTGTTATACTACCTCACATACATATTTTCATGCACGTGATTTTATGTAGCGTGAATTGGCCAAATAAATTGTAAGAATGGGCCAGAATTTGCTTCGGTGTTCCTCCCATTTTTTTGAGATGGAGTCTTGCTCTGTCGCCCAGGCTAGAGTGCAGTAGTGCCGTCTCAGTTCACTGCAACCTCCGCCTCCTGGGCTCAAGTGATTCTCCTGCCTCAGCAACTTTGGGCAGGCTCCTCATCCTCTAAGGGTCTCAGTCTCCTCACCTGTACAATGAGAATAGTCACAGACCTACCTCGTGAGATAGATTTAAGGATTAGATGAGATAATACATGTTAAGTGCTTAGCATAGTGCTTGGCTGGGAGTAGCTAGGATTACAGGCGTGCACAACCACGCCCAGCTAATCTTTTTTTTTTTTAGTAGAGACAGGATTTTACCATGTTGGCCAGGCTGTTCTCAAAACTCCTAACCTCAAGGGATATTCCTGCCTCGGCCTCCCAAAGTGCTGGGATTATAGGTGTGAGCCACCAGGCCCGGCCTCAGGTGTTCCCCTTTTGAAAAATCTTCCTTCCACAGATCATTTCTTAGTGCCTCTGTCAAAGACTGAACCAGGGGAGTATCTGATGATTCCTCAGACATCTCTAGGAAAATTCTTAATGGGTTTGTAAGTGAATTAATACTGGTCTTCAATTTCTGTTGGGAAATTCAGTATCCTGATATGATTCATATGAAGTTAAAAAGCTTTGCTGGATAATGAAGAAAAACTTACATTTCTTACTTTTAAGAAATGAATTTGTTGGAGTCACAAAATGTATTACACACAGGACTTAGGCAGAAAGCACAAACATGTCTTGATGCTTTGTAACTAATACAAAGAAGTCAAGCTTTTGGGTAATCGGGCAGGGTGGGAGAGTTACAGAATAAAGTTGGTGAGGCCATGTAGATAGAATGATCACAGTGTGGATATATAGTTTACAAATTTTAGTTGAGTAGACTTCTTGTAAGAAACAAATTCACACCAATATAATTGTTAAAACAAATGTTTAGAGGCAACATAGCCTTAGCATTAAAGGTTACGTGCATTGGGAGATTACATTTTTTAAATTAGAGTGTCCTAAGGGGGATTTTGCAAACAAACTAACCAGGACACAATTTAATTATAATGATATTCAAAATAAGTATAGATAGAAGCTTGTCTTCAATCACAATGTTTATGTATATCCTACAGATTTTAGTCTTATCTAACCACACATAATGGGCAGCCTGTTGTTTTATCATCTCAAGGATCTGTGTCTTCCTTTTAAAAAATATTGATGTCTGATTCTCAGTCCCCTGAGGTTGACGTAATTAGTCTGAGATTCAGCCTGGGTTTTAGAATTTGTAAAAAGCTCCCAGATGATTCTAACTCAGCCATTGAAAACTGCTGATATTTACTCTAGCCCAGCAGGATCAGTAGGAGTTATGAAGTTTCCATCTGAGGAGAGAACTAGAATTCAGGTCTCTTGGTTTTCAACCCTTTCCAGATCCTTCTTGAAGGAGAGCCTCCTCTTCTCCCATCCTGTGATTTGAGCATTAGAAACCTTGGCTGTACCTGGTAGCTAGCCTCATGATGCTTTCTCCTGCTCTTGTTATTAATAGAACAGCAATGTCCTCTAATCGTATCTCTGACCGAGTTACTAGTCACAGAAAAAGCCTCAGTTCTGGCCCTGCTTTGTGTGACAGAGAGCTGCTTTCTGTGACAAGTGACATTTCAAGGTTCCTTGTAGCTCCATTCCAGTCAGGAGGGGGGCACCTGGTGCCCACCCCGGCATGCAGAGTTGGGAGTCTACACCCAGGCTTGGGCAAAATCCTTACAAGTTAAAGCTTTGCTGGATAATGAAGGAGAACATGGAGATTTTCTTTCCACTTGACCTGCTTCCCCAACTCTAATTCCCCACTTTTTGAAGCCAACCATGGTATAAAGTTCACTTTGCAATGAGTTGTTTGGGATTACACATGAACCTTATTATCCGTCTTCCACAAGTTTTTAAACTTGGCTTTGACCAGAGGCTTTTTACAGAGGCCATTCCTTTATTCATTCTGGAGAATGTTTAAGGATTTTATTATGGAAAATTCAAATTTATACAAAAGTAGTATGTAACAGAATGAACCCCCACCTGCCCATCACCCAGCTTCAACAGTTAACAGCTAACTCACAGCAAATCTTGTTTCTCTGTCCCCAACCTACTACCCCAGACACACACACTAGATCAGGTTGACACAAATCCCAGACACCACATCATTCTGTCTGTAAATATTTCACTATGTCTCTAAAAGATAAGGGCCTCTTTCTTTCTTTTTAGATACAGAGTCTTTCTCTGTTGCTTTCCCTTAAGCTTCATTGCAGTGGTGCAATCACAGTTCACTGCAGCCTCAAACTCCTGGATTTAATCCTCCTACCTCAGCCTCCTGAGTAGCTGGGACTACAGGCATATGCCACACACCTGGCTAATTATTTTATTTTTTGTATAATGGAGTCTTGCTTTGTTTCCCAGGCAGGTCTCAAGCAATCCTCCCACCTCAGCCTCCCAAAGCGCTGGGATTACAAGTGTGAGCCACCATGCGCAGCTTCTGAGTATTTTTAAATATACTTAAACAAAATGAGTTTTAAGCTTTTTTTTTCCTAGTCATTTCCTCATAGCGAGATCTCACCCACAGTGGTCAGTGAGGTCTTGTTACCCTCAGGCAGGAGGGAGCAGGCATTTAATACGGTTGATCTGGGCAGGAGACCGTAAGGGGACACCAGAGAGGAAGCAATGGCACCTGTCTTCAAAAAGCTTAATGTATATTTGGCATTTGTTATATACCAAAGCAATCGTAAAACATGATTGGCTACAATTAATTATTAATTTAGGCACTGAGCCTGAATTAATTCATTAATTATTTTAGGCTCTGAGCCTAAGAAGTTATAAACTTTACCTAGAATAGTCTGGAGCACAGAGTTGCCTGGATCCCATCTGTTTTTATTCTGATGTCAACTGGTCTAGGATATGACTGAGACATGAAGATTTTAAAGGCATCTAGGGTATTCCTATATGCAATCAAGCTTAAGTATCACTGTCCTAGAACAGTGGTCCCCTAAAGTGCTTCATGTTGAGAACCGTCCTAGGGTGTTATAGGAGAAATAAGCAGAATACCTGGCAGAGGCTTTGTGGAGGAAGGGGCACTCTCGCTGTTCAGTGGAAAACAGAGAGGAAATAGGACATTCTGCATGATCTCAGAGGTGATCTGCAGACCAGCAGCATGACCACACCTGGGAGCTTATTAGAAATGTAGAATCTTTGACCTTATTCCAGACCTGCTGAATGAGGATCTGCATTTTGACAAGATCCCCATGCACATTAGTTTGAGGCACACTGGTGTAGTAGAGTGTGTACTGTAAATGAACTTCCGTTATAAAATCGGAGAAACTAAAGCATGGCATGACCATGCTAGAAAGGAGACCCTTTCAACTGGTGTTCTTGGAGCCATTCTAAGGGAAAGAGGCCATGTCCTGCTATATAATTAGAATCAGACCTATGTGAGCTACATTTGCTGCATTGGGACCCCATATAAGTTGAACTATCCCTAAGTCACACCATCCTATGTGCCTACAGAGCAGGGGCTCCTGAACCCAGAGGGTGCAGTCAGATAACCTGGGAGTTTCCATGGCAGGGTCACCCTCCTGGCAGGGTAACCATCCAGGCATTGGTATTTTTATAAATCTCTCCAAGTTATTCTAATGGACAGCCAAGGTTGAAAACCACTGCTATGGATCTTTGGTCCTCCATGTTTCCTTTTCCATTCAAGGTGAAAGTGAGCTAAATTTCTAGCTGTAGCCATTGAAAACACAAAATTAAGTTCCAGGTGGAAGGCTTAATGGTGTAACATCTGGATTCCCAAAATAGTTATAGAGGGGACTAGAGAGGTATCCCTAGTTAAGTGATCTCATATTCTGGAATTTCTTAAATTAAATTTTCTGGATTCTGGTAGCAGAGTCTAATTCTGGCATTGGCTTAAAACTGGAGACAAGTAATTTAGTGTTTCTGCACGCTGTTCTCATGTGGGTTACCGCCCTTGTCTGTGTGTGTATGGGGTTAATGTTTGGTGTATGTACAGTACAAATAGTTGAAGTCCTGAGAGGTGGAGAGGACTGCATGTCTTTGCTATCTGCTATCTGGAGTTAGTAGAGGATGTTTCAAAGAGGAAGCATTGCTCTTATCACTCCTTCAGGTGGAGTTGCATTTGTGTGGGCAGAAGACTGAAGAATGGGATGTCGGGGGAGAGAGCTGCCTGAGACTATCTGGCCTAGGATGTTTGTGAGACAGTGAAGAGAGCAACCCACCGAAGTGGCCCTGTGCACTGGGCCACATCACACCTTTAGGTGGATGGGTAAGGCCATGGAGTAGCAAAAGAGTCTTTGGGAGGAGGGTGACAGTTCAGTTTATCTTTTGTATCATTTTTGAGCAAAAAAAAAAAAAAAAAAAAAAAAAAAAGGGCAATCTGAATAGGAGGCTGGTCCTCAGGAAGAAAAGTTGAGCATCCTCTCAACTAAAACATTTGGACTGGCTGGGCACGGTGGCTCATACCTGTAATCCCAGCATTTTGAGAGGCCGAGGTTGGTGGATCACCTGAGGTCAGGAATTTGAGACCAGCCTGACCAATGTGGTGAAACCCTGTCTCTACTAAAAAAAAAAAAAAAAAGAAAAAAATAGTCGGGCCTGGTGGCAGGCACCTGTAATCCCAGCTGCTCAGGAGGCTGAGACAGGAGAATCACTTGAACCATGGAGGCAGAGGTTGCAGTGAGCCGAGATCGCACCACTGCACTCCAGTCTGGGTGACGAGAGTGAAACTCCGTCTCAAAAAAAAAAAAAAAAAAAAAAAAAAAAAACATTTGGACTTATCCTTTGGTTTATTCCTTGTAAACTCTTATGTTAATATACCTTTTAGAAACATCTTACTTTCAATATCACATAGTCTTGGATCTGCCATAATTTAAATGATATTTCCCAAACAGATTTCTCCACGGAAGGTCAGCTACAACTTGTCTGCTTGGTCTCTGGCTCCAGCTCCCATGTTTCAGGTCTTCACCTCCCAGTCCTTCTCTAATCAGATCTCCCCATCCTGTGTCCATTTGATTCCCGAGGATCCCACCAGGTGCCTAGTTAACTTGTCTCAAATAAATGTATGGAACAAAGGTGTTCAACATTGATAATGCAAAATATACAGTTACATGAAGAGGAAATCTGATGAAGGAAAAGTTGTTCAATCTCACTAGTAATCAGAAGAGTGCAAATGGGAGATAATTTTTCAATTACCAAATGAACAAAGGTGAAAAAGAATGAAAATACCGAAGTCTGGGAGACTTCAGGGAAATGTAAGATCTCACTGGTGGCACTGGGCACTGACACAAGCTTTCTGGAAAACAGTTTGGTAATGTTTGTTATAAATGTAAAAATGTGCAGACACAGCAATTCCACTTCTGAGAGTTTATCCTAAAGAAATTATTGAGCAGGGACTAAGGATGTTCCGACCAGCCTTAATTAATAATAAAAAATAATTAGAAATAATCTGAATGTCCACCAGTTGAGAACTGTTCCTATCAATTATGGTACGTTCAGACAGTGGAATACTAGAAAGACTTCAGAATGACGTTTTTTCTTTTTTTATTTTTGAGACGGAGTCTTACTCTGTCGCCCAGGCTGAAGTGCACTGGTGTAATCTCGGCTCACTGCAAGCTCCGCCTCCTGGGTTCACACCATTCTCCTGCCTCAGTCTCCCAAGTAGCTGGGACTACAGGCGCACACCACCACGCCCAGCTAATGTTTTGGATTTTTAGTAGAGACGGGGTTTCACCATGTTAGCCAGAATGGTCTTGATCTCCTGACCTCATGATCTGCCCTCCTTGGCCTCCCAAAGTGCTGGGATTACAGGCGTGAGTCACCGCGCCCGGCCCAAAATGATGTTAATACTAATAAACACGAAAGGATGTCCATTAGATACTATGCCCTTAAGGTCCTTGTGGTGCCATTAATGTAAAGTTAATGCAAACATGGGCATATGTGCATGCATGCACAGGCATATGTGGATGCATGCACAGGGAGATCTAGAATGGCAGTTACTAAAATACCAACCATCAAGACATCAATATGATGTCTCCTGGTTGGAGAAGCTTTGAATGACTTTGCTTTCTTCTTATTTTTATTGTTCCTAAAATTACAAAAGTAATATTCTTTATTTTTAACTTAATAGCTAACATTAACAGAGTGTATCTTGTGTGCTAGGCACTGCTCTAATTGCTGTACACTATTATTATTACTGAAGAAATCAAAGGTGATGAGAGATTAAGTAACTTACCTGAGATTCTCAGCTAGTAAATGATGGAGGTGGTTTTCAAAATCTGATAGTGTTGCTTCATAGACTGCGCTCTTTTTAAAAAAAAAAATGTAGATGGAGTCTCACTCTGTCACCCAGGCTGGAGTGCAGTGGTGCCATCTCGGGTCACTGCAACCTCTGCCTTCCAGGCTCAAGTGATCCTCCCACCTCAGTCTCCCAAGAAGCTGGGACCACAGCTGCGTGCCACCATGCCCAGCTAATTTTTTTGTATTTTTTGATAGAGTCAGGGTTTCACCATGTTGCCCAGGCTGGTCTCAAACTCCTGAGCACAGGCGATCCACCTGCCTGGGCCTCCCAAGGTGCTGGAATCACAGTCATGAGCCACCTCACCCAGCCTAACCACCACACTAACTAACCCCAATAGAGTGAAAGTCTTAAATCCCGCCCCAACAACAATCCTACTCCTCCACTCAAAGTAATCATTGTTAACCATTTGACATGGATCCCTCCAAAACTTTTGCTTTCTCCAGACACATGTGCGTGCACACACAAGTGTGTTTTTCTTTTTTATAAAATGGGATGGGCCGGGCGCAGTGGCTCAAGCCTGTAATCCCAGCACTTTGGGAGGCCGAGACGGGCGGATCACGAGGTCAGGAGATCGAGACCATCCTGGCTAATACGGTGAAACCCCGTCTCTACTAAAGAATACAAAAAGCTAGCCGGGCGAGGTGGCGGGCGCCTGTAGTCCCAGCTACTTGGGAGGCTGAGGCAGGAGAAAGGCGTAAACCCAGGAGGCAGAGCTTGCAGTGAGCTGAGATCCGGCCATTGCACTCCAGCCTGGGCGACAGAGCGAGACTCTGTCATAAAATGAAATGAAATGAAATGAAATAAATGAAATGAAATGAAATGAAATATAAAATAAGATTGTAGTGTCCGTCCTGTCAGCATGTGAGTTCACCCTCATATTTTTTATTTATTTCTGGGGGATCCACAGAATTGATGTAATCATGCTTCTACTGAAAACCTGGTGGTTTCCAGTTCTTCAGCCTAACAGATAAGGCTTCATTGAGCGTCCTTGTATACATATTACAGGGTGTGGCAGTGTAATTATATTCCTGTGATCGTTTCCTAGAAATGGAACTGCTGGGTCAAAAGGCATGCACACTGAGTGTTGAAAGAGGCTGCCCACACCAGGAAGGCTGTGTCATTACACCTGCAGCAGATGAGAGGCCACCTCCCCATGTTTTCACTGACATAGGAAGTTGTCAGTCTTTTTAACTTTTGCCCATGTAAGAAATGAAGAATGTTATTTCATTTGTAGTAATTTAAAAGTCTGTGATTACTGGTATAGTTGAGCATCTTTTCATATGTTTATTGGCCATCTTCATTTCTTCCCAGGATTGTTTACTTTCTATTGGATAATTTGAGTTAATTGGTTAATTTCTTATCAATTCAAAGGAGCATTGTTGTATTATAAATATTAGTCTTTTGGTGCTTTCTTTGTTGCAGATATTTTTCTCAGTACATTTCTTCAAACTTGATTTATATGTTATTTTACTATATAGAAGTTTTCGTTTATTTTAGTTTTGTGTAATCAAATCTGTCCATTTTTTTTCCTTTATGGTTTTATACATATGGTTTTGTTTAGGAAGTCTTTCTCCACAATATTCTCCAAGAATATAGGAATGCTCTCCTATATTCTCTTCTAGTACATTTGCATTTTTGCTTATATATTTATTTTTATGTTTAGACTGTAATCCATGAAGAATTTAGTGTTGTGTTTGGTGAAAAGTAGGGATTTAACTTTCTATTTTTAGGTTGGTTGTCTTTTAAACAACTCCTTCATCAAAACCCAAATTCCGTGACTAGGCGTGGTGGCTCACAGCTGTAATTCTAGCACTTTGGGAGGCCAAGGTGGGCCAATCACTTAAGCCCAGGAGTTCAAGACCAGCCTGGGCAACATGATGAAACCCCATCTCTACAAAAAATACAAAAATTAGCCAAGCAAATTGGTGCATGCATGTAGTCCCAGCTACTTGGGAGGCTGAGTTGGGAAGATCACCAGAGCCCAGGTGGTCGAGGCTGCAGTGAGCTGAAATCATGCTACTGCACTCCATCCTGGGTGAGACTCTGTCTAAAACAACAGCAACAACAACAACAAACCTGAATTCCCATGGATATACAGATCTGTTTCTGGACTGTTGTGCCATTGATCCCTTGTCTATATCTGGCCTGGAATCACACTGCTTTAATTACTGAAGCTTCTCTGCAAGTTTTTATATGTGCTAAGGCATGCCCCATCCCCATTTCTCCTCGTTTTTCAACTTTCCCCAACCATTCTCATACGTTTACTTTTTTTAGAGGAACTTTAGAATTAGATAGTCATGGTCCAAAAGTCCTCCCTTGGGATTTAAGTTGTAATAGATTGGCGCTACCCATGCATTTGTGGTTGACATCTTACAAAGGGGAGCTAGGTGTCTCCAGCCAGGACTCCTTGCTCCCCTGGTTCTGTCTGAGGCCTTTCTACTTGAACACCCAGCCCATGATTCCAAGGCTTCTAGAAAGGACAGCTCCCTACACATCCTTGGTTTATTTTCTTTCCTTTCCCGGATAGCATGTGGATTTTTACCTGAACTTTCAGAGGCAAAAAGAGTGTAAAGCATGGAAACCTCAGACCTTGCAGGGGAACTCAGGGAGAAATACTTTTCGTCAGGGAACATTTTTCCTGCTCCCAGCAAACCACACTGAACACTGATGTGTGAACAGCCTGAGATAATCAGGTTCCAGTTGAGGCTTTTTTAAAAAACAGCCTTATTGTTCTAGAGTAACTTAAAATTCTCTAATTGTAAGTGTACTGGTAAATGATTTTTAGAAAATGTATGGAATTGTGCAACCATCACCATAATCCAATTTTAGAACATTTCCATCACTCCCAGAAGATCCCCCATGCCCCTGTATAGTTCTCTGGATGCCGCTTTCCTTAACAGGACAGTATCAGGAGGAGTGGGGGACAAATTAGGGCATTCCCAAGAGATCCTCTGCCTATGAGTAAGGACCAACACCACAACCACTTACATAGCATGACCCCACAGGACACCCATCTCTTGGGGAGACCCAGGTGGGCCTCCTCCTGAGGGCCCTGGCCACACTGAGCCCCATCCTTACCATTCCAGGTGGATAAAGTTTGAAGAAAAGGTAGAGGAAGGCGGCGAACGCTGGAGCAAGCCCCACGTGTCCACACTGTCCCTGCACAGCCTCTTCGAGCTCCGTACCTGCCTGCAGACGGGGACAGTGCTGCTGGATTTGGACAGCGGCTCCTTACCACAGATCATAGGTGAGGCAGGGGCCACTGTGTGCATCTCTCCTGTGGTCCCTGCAAACCAGGCAGCTCCCCTGACCTCATGCCTGCCCTCAAGTCTGTGTGACTGGCCCATCTCTGACACCTGATTCTGCAGAGACCAGAATTGCAGACCTCTGTTGCTCCCAGGGCAGGATCATAGTCATTCCAAGTTTCAGTTTCATGTAGACCTCCAGTAGAGACGAAAAGACCATCCTCCAAAATGCCAACCAGAAATGTAGCAAAGGGGAGAGGGCCTCTTGCATAGTCAGAGACACCTCTTGCCATGGCAACCTGTTCCTTTTCAGGGTAAAATGGGTCATCTAGGAAATTAGCTGTCATTTAGTGGTGTGTCAAAGGGAGGATATGGCTTGCCTTAACACCCCTAAAATTTTTTGTGATTTTTGTTCTAGCACAATGGATTTTGCCAGAAGTATTTTGCCCAAAATACTTTTCTAAAAAGAGTTCATTTTAGGATTAAAACCATTGAACACAGGATTTTTGTGCCTCCTGGGGCAGTTTCGTATGTACTGTTTCTTTCCCTTTTCATAAGAACGTTGACAGAAAGAGCAGAGTCACACACACACACACACACACACACACACACACACACACACACACACACACACACACAGACAAGCACATGCCCTTGAACAGGAGGAGGCCAAGAGTTGATGATGTGCCCAGTTTTCCACAGCTAGTGGCAAATCCGGGAGTATTTCCACACACCCCCTGCCACATTTAATCCCACTAATAACAGGTGAAACTGAAGACCCCCATACCCTGGGGCGGTTCTGTCCCACAGGGACGAGGTGTGTATGTTTTCCACACAGATGATGTCATTGAGAAGCAGATTGAGGATGGTCTCCTGCGACCAGAGCTCCGGGAGAGGGTCAGTTACGTCCTCCTGAGGAGGCACCGTCACCAAACCAAGAAGCCCATCCACCGCTCCTTAGTCGACATTGGGAAGTCAGTCTCCACCACAAGTGAGTCAGGCCTTACGCTGGTAGGCATGGGACATGCAGGGCCAGTATCAGGCCCTGGTACCTGGGTGAACCCACCTTAGGGGCTGGGAATTTCTGGAGAAATTCTGATGTTCTGGGGATCCCTCAGCCTCTGTCTCTGGCAGGCCTGTGGGGACCCCAGCCACACTCGCATGTTGTTCCCACCACCAGAGCAGAACAATTTCTAGGGAGAGAGTTGGTTCTCAGCTAGGGCTGCACATGGCAAATCACTTTGGAGATTGAGACGTGTCCTAATGCCTGGGCCCACCCTGGAAAGTTGGAGTCAGTTGGTCTGGGGTATGGCCTGGAAAAAGAGAGAGAGGTTAGAATGCACCCCAAGAGATTCTCATGTCACACAGCATTGGGAAATGCTGGTAGAGATGGCTTGCTATGGAAAGGACCCAAAAGTTTCACATCAAACCCCCTGGAGAGGTCAAGAGCCTCAGCAGAAAATGGAACACATCAGGGTGGTAGAAGGGGCTGGGCTTATCTCAAGAGTGCCAGGGCTTGTAGATCTGGTGGTTGATGTCACTCTGATTAGCAGGACCTGGGGCCATTGAGAAAGAGTGAGTTGTTCCATGCACACATCTCAAATCTCCAACACTCCACTATCAATATCCGAGCCTAGATGCCCAGAGACACCAGCCCTGCTGAGCCTGTCAGACAAACACAGTAACCAGAGCAAAGTTGCTATGTTAAAAACATTGAGGAGCCTCTAAATGAATTACTTAAAAATGGGAAGTGGGCTGGGCATGGTGACCCACACCTGTAATCCCAGCACTTTGAGAGTCCAAGTGGGCGGATTGCTTGAGCTCAGGAATTTGTGACCAGCCTGAGTGACATGGCATCAACCCCATCTCTACAAGAAATACATAAACCTCATGGTTTAAACCCCATGGCATAAACCCCGCCTTACAAAAAATTAGCCAAGCACGGTGGCACACACCTGTAGTCCCAGCTAATCAGGAGGCTGAGGTGGGAGGGTTGCTTGAACCCAGGATATGGAGCTTTCAGTGAGCAGAGATTGTGCCATTGCACTGCATCCTGGGCGACAGAGCAAGACCTTGTCTCAAAAAATCCCTCCCAAAACAACAGGAAGTGTTTAACATACCATAATAGCAACAGATACATACTCAGCACTTAACTACCTTCTGGGCACTATTCTGAGTGCTCTTTCTGTTTTAACTCACTTCATCCTAACAAAAACGCTGTGGTGTGTAGGTATGGTTCTTGTCTCCATTTTACAGATGAGACGCCTGAGGCACAGAGTTTAAGTAACTTGCCTAAGGTCACAAAGCCAGTGAGTGTGGAATCAGGGATGAACCCAAGCAGTCTACTACATCGTGTGCCCATTTAATGAATTGTGTATCTATCTCACTTTCAACAGTACAGATATTCTGTCTGTAATCTTGTTCTTTTTTTTTTTTTTTTTTTGTGAAACGGAGTCTCACTCTGTTCCCCGAGCTGGAGTGCAATGGCGTGATTTCAGCTCCCTGCAAACTCTGCTTCCTGGATTCAAGTGATTCTCCTGCCTCATCCTCCCAAGTAGCTGGGATTACAGGCGCCCACTACCATGCCGGGCTATTTTTTGTATTTTAGTAGAGACGGGGTTTCACCATGTTGACCAGGCTAGTCCCAAACTTCCAACTTCAGGTGATCCACCCGCCTCGGCCTCCCAAAGTGCTGGGATTACAGGCGTGAGCCACCGCGCCCAGCCTGTAATCTTGTTCAGACTATTGACTTGCTTAAATTTAAAAAAAAAAGAATTTGTTCCTAGAAGGGGAAGAGACATGTCTTGCTGCTCAGTTTTATTTATCTAAAGTGAGCTAACCCAAGAGGCTTCACTACACCAGCAAGGCTGTCGAAGCCAAGTCTCTCCTGATTCTCCTCCCAGATCGCAGTCCTGCCCGGAGCCCTGGTGCTGGCCTGAGTCTACACCACTCCACGGAGGACCTGCGGATGCGGCAGAGTGCAAATTATGGACGTCTGTGTGAGTGTGTGCTCCACCACTCTGTGGCAACTTTATTCAGGCTGTGGCAGCTGTGACATGGCCACACTGCCGTAGGTAGGGGAGACAAAGCCCAGGATCTGCCAGGAATTCTCAGGGCATGAATCAGGAGGAGCCTAACTTTCACTCTAAACCCAGGCTACTCTCAGGGCCTCATTTACTACCATAATATTCAAGTCATTCCTCTGAAAAATGAGGCTCTCAGTCACATCCTGGTGTAATCAACACCCACTCCCATGTTCTAGGTGTTTTTATCTTAGTCTGTATCTTCATTTTCATCACACTGACATTAACCCTGTTTTTTGGTGAAAAGCTTTCCTGGAAATGGAATCAAAAACAGGCAAGGTCCTTTCCTTCTGTTCAGTCAGGCAGCATTCCCATCACTGGGTGGCAGTCTCGTGCCACCATGAAAAAGAAATGTGGGCAGAGTCATGGCCCTTTTTTTCTGGGAATGGCTGGTCGGGGGCGGGGTGTGGGTTTGAGGTGAGAGGTGACAGACAGGCTTTTCACACACCTCACCTCATCAGGGATACACAGACAGGCAAACTGCGGGAAAGAAAGGAGTGAACTTAGAAAATGAAGTGGAAAAGAAAAAGTAGTGAAGGACTATTTTCCTTCAGGTACTTTTACTAAAATGCCAAGATGTTAACAAGTGCAGCCCAGTGCTGTGCCCCTGTCCAGGCCGAAGAGTGACTTGGGGGCAATGCAGCCCCTGCCCATGGCCTTGGGCACAGCAGGTGTTTGCTGCAGTCTTCTCTCTCTGTCCTGATGATCCAAGTCCACTGAGTCTCCCCGGCCTTGTTATTCCACATAGGGATGCCCAGTGGCAGTGTTCAGTGGGTAGAGAGTGGCTTCGGGGGAAGACCTTCCACTCAGTTGTCATTGTATATGAGGTCACCTCCCTACCAACGCTGCTTGGGGGTGGGAACCACTGGGACAAGAGGCATGAATGGATGATGACAGCTTTGTGTGAACCAGGTCATATTCAAGGTGGGCACCCGCTCTGAGGTGGCCCAGCATGCAGAACACAGTGCACAGGGCAAGGATCAGAGAGGAGGAGATGCTGACTGAGTCTTGGAGCATAAATAGAAGTTTTCCAGGAGCAAGGAGGAGGAAGAGGGAGTTGTAAACAAAGGAAACAAATAGCAGGTTGAGGGATGGAAGAGAAAGATCTGGAGCTATGAAAGCAAAACATAGGTTCAGTTCACAGGAAGTGTAGGAGTTAAGGGGAAGAGAGGGTCAAATCAAAGAGGGCCTTGTGCACCCAGCAAAAGAACCTGGGTTTTATTCTGAAGATAATGGGAACCCCTGGGAAGCTTGAAGCAGGAGCATGCTGTGATCAGATTTCTGTCTGAGTAGGAATAATCTAGAAGGGGCAACATTGGAAGGCAGAGACTGAGCCTGCATTCCAGAATGGAGAGGAAGGGACAGAGGTGGAATTGAAGGACTGGTGGGAAGTAGGAGGTGATGAAGAGAGAGGGCCCAAGGCTGCTCCTAGATTTCTGTCTGAAGGGCTGGTGGATGGGAGGGAGGGGCATTGAGTGGAATGTGTCCATAAGGAAAGTGATTTGGTGGAGAGTAAAGAGTTGCATTTGAGGTGCCAGAGGGGACTGCTCCAAGGAGTCTGGAGCTCAGAAGAGGGGTCAGAGTAAAGATGCATCCTGGGCATCCTCAGCCCAAATGGGTGTTGGAAACAACAGGAATGGGGGCGATTGACCAGCAGAGAGGCTGAGGCACCTGGAGGGGATGAGAGCAAAGACAAGGCCCTAGGAGGCCCAAGCAGGAGAGGATCCTTGGACAGAAATGAGAGGAGGAGGGCGAAGAGGAGCAGCATTCCGGACACCACGAGTGGCACAGTCCAATAGCCAAGATACGATAGGTCTGAGGGTGTCCGCCAGATTGGGCTCGTGGGAGAGGAGAGCTGGCTTTCTCCCTCTTAACAGAGGAAGGAACTACTGGGCAGTTCAAATAATTGACTATCACTGTTCTCATGGGGAGCCCACCTTTCTTCCCTCTGCCGGCCTAAATCCCCAGCCCACGTTTAAAGACTGTCACCAGTCATGGAGGACAGAGGTGAAACTGCTCTCCTCTCCAGCAAATTCCAAGTTAAGTGACACATGGAACCTCATCTAATAATACATCTGTGTCCCTCCTCCTATCCGGACCTGGTCCAGAGCCGCACCCAGAGTAGACAGCCTGGTGACATCCAAGAAGGTGGGGTGGAGGGGTAGAGACTAGAGTGTGGTAGATTGAGGAGGGAGAAGGAAACAGTGGAACCTGGAGTCTGACACCTCTTTCAGGAAAGCGGCCATTGAACAGAAGAAAAGTGAGAGGGTCCTAACTTAAAGGGACTCCAGGATTAAGGGGGAGGGGGTTTGCTTTGTTATGAACATGGGAGAGGTACATGAGTAGAGTCCATAGGAAAGGGTCCTGTGAGAGCCTGGCTTCCCCTGATGGATCTTGTTTTCCTTCTCTCCTAGGTCATGCCCAGAGCAGAAGCATGAATGACATTTCTCTCACCCCAAACACAGACCAGGTAGTAAAACCCCTGCACTTAGCTGCAATGAAGGGCCAGGGCAGGAAGAAGTCTTTGGTTTCAGGAGCAGGGATCCCCTATGGGCAGAATTCCACTCCTACAAAGGAATGGGAGTTCCAGGAAGGTCCCCAGTGAGGACTCTGGGCTGCCTGGGGGACTCTGCCACGGCCAGCAGTCAGGGACTAGCAAAGTCCCAGGTGCTGGCTGTGTGTCAGGCCTTGGGGGTGTGGGACAGAGAACATGATCAAATGAGGCACCAGCTGTCCTTGAGCTTAAGATTTGTGGGAGAGAGAAGACCAACACACATGGCTTCATCTATCCGGTGACCCACAAGCACCTTTAAAGATGGGATAGGGATTGGGGCTGGCAGAGAGACAGAAAAGAATCTCCCTGTGGGGACAGCAGTGGTAGTTAATTAATTAGACTGTTCAATAGTGCATCTTCTTCCTGTGGTCTCCCATGAGCTGGGCTGAAACCCTCTTGATGAGATCAGAATTCTGCAAACAAATTGGGTCCAGTTGAGAATCCTGTGACTGTGCCTCTTGGGGAAGCCCAGAGGAGGCTCCCTTAATTCCAACTCCTGCACACCTCAAGGACAGGAGGTCCCATGGTCCTCTTGTGTATCTTCCCAGGTGTAGGAAGAAAGATGACAAAGGAAACCTGAGACTTGACGAGGAGCCTTCAGGAGCTTGGGTGACCTCCAGGCCTTCCAGCCACCCCTAAGTTTGGTGGAAGGCAAAAACAAAATCAGCTCCTCGTGTCAGTGTCCGGGCCCAAATAAATTAATAACAACAGTAACAAAATCAATCAATATTTAAGGTCCACACCACATGCACTACACTGTGCTGGGCATTTTCTGTGAATCACAAAAGTACTATTTTCATTCCCATTTTACTCATGAGAAAACACTGTGCCTTACAGCAGTTAAATAACACACCCAAGTCTATACAGCTGAAAGACAGAACTTTGATTTGACCTAAGCAGTCTAACTCCAGAGCCCTTAATTTGGAAGTAATTTAGGAACTAGTCAGTATTCTGGAACATTATTTGGAGAGGAAAACCACTTTTACTCATGTACACAGACAGCAGAACTGTGATAAGAAAGCATTACCTAGTAAAAGTTTTTTATAACCTGTTTTAATGAATATGTGAGTGGTAATAATAACACTAGCTGTCACTTTCACCAGGCAGTGCTTCTTTGATTTAGGGATTGGAACCCATCACCTAGCGCCAGCATCTAGTTCTCCTTGCTGATACCGGATGCTGCTTCTCAGTATTTGCAGCATCAGTAGTCTATGCTAGTGGGTGCTCTTTAGGTGCAAGCCCAGAGGCATTTGCTCTGCAGGCTTTTTCTTCATCATTGGTTTGTGCAAAGCTAAACTCCATGCCTGCCCTCAGCTAGCAGATTCCTAGTGAACAGAGAGTAGATTCAGACAGCATCATTGTGCTGCAGTAACTCTGCAGTGCAGAGCCAGACTGGAGTCCCCAAAGGTTCAGAAAGTGGAGTCAGCAGGGCCCTGGTTATACAAGCCCACGTCCAGGCTGTGGGCAAGCCAGGGTTGGTTGGAAGACTAGCATGCTCCCATTTCTGGAATGCCACAACTCTGGCCTTCTTACCAAACATGTCACAATGTGTAAGGAAGGACCAAGTCCCTGGTTCAATTTATCTTCTCTCCTGTATTACAGGTGGGTTGGTTGGATGGCCAGGTGTGGTGGTGCACACCTGTAATTCCAGCAGTTTGGGAGGCTGAGGCTGATGGATCACTCGAGACCAGGAGTTTGAGACCAGCCTGGCCAACATGGAGAAACCCTGTCTCGATGAAAATTACAAAAATTAGCCGGGCGTGGTGGCACATGCCTGTAGTCCCAGCTACTCAGGAGACTGAGGCACAAGAAGTGCTTGAACCCAGGAGGAGGAGGTTGCAGTGAGCCGAGATGGTGCCACTGCACTCCAGCCTGGATGACAGAGTGAGATTCTTGTCTCAAAGCAAAACAAAACAAAACAACAACAAAAACAAGTGGGTTTGTTGGGACACCCTGAAGCATTGCTGTTTTCGAAGCCTCATTCTGCAGGGTGCTTCTGCCCAGCCTGCATCTCCTCCCCTTCCCTGGACACCCCCGCCCCAACCCTGCCTGATGCTTGGAGACAGTGACTGCCCTGGTATTCCCAGCCCTCCCCCCTGAAGAATGCTGCTTAGGAATCAACTGACCATGCCTGAGACAAAGGGACTTTTTGAGTCTCAGGGACTCTGGTGTTCCTGTCAATTCCTGCTTTTTCTCACTATATTAGGATCCTTGGGACTACTGATGGTTGCCCAGGTGATTGTGGAGGGTTATTTTTTTCCCCCAATTGGATTTAAAAGATTATAAGGGTACAGCTGTTGCTCACGAGCCCCTCCTTGTGCTGGTAGGCCACCCAACCCAGTGTGTATGATGCCCCCACATGAGTCGAATCAGGAAACAGCTGTGGGGACAAAAGGGCAGGACCTGTTGACCGTATCCATGCCCACAACTGACCCCTCCACAGGGACAGTAAAAGACACAAGGAAACTGTGTCTTCACTGAGGCTGTGAGAAACAGTCCTGTGCCCACGGGAAAGACTCCAGCAGAAGGGGGATTGATGGGAAAATTGTGATGTTCACAGGTGCTCTCTTCAGAGCTGTCCTCTACCCCCAGGCTCTTTCCCACTGTGTCAGCCACTATGGACTGCACCCAGCCCTGCTGCCATCCCAACTGCTCCCCTCCATCTTCCAACAAAATTATCTCTGTCTCTTGTCTGTCCATGCCCTTGCTGCCCAGAGAGAAAGCAATCTGAAAAAGGAATTCATTCTAAGATGTTGAGGAGTAAGAAGAGCTTGAAAGTAGCCACCCGTGGAGGATCTTCAGAGTAAAAGAGGACTCAGGAAGAATGAAGTTATAAATGCAGACAGTGGGAACATGTTTGGGTGCAGGGTTTGTCTCCAATACCTCTTACATCAGACCCCACTGGCTCTGCCTATGTGACCTTCTTCCCTTGAAGAGACACTAGCCAGAGGGACTGAAGAGAGGCTACCTTGATAGTCTCTGCTGGAAAATTCCAGAAGTTATGAATTTCCTGGGAGGTCCCCTGGGGGTAACTTGGGGGCATGGAAGTCTCCCACAGACTTGGAGACTGGTCCAGGAATTCCTGTGAGCCAGAAAGCTGGTGACAAAGGGAAAACAAGGCCTGTCTACTCTGACCATCAGAACAGGCCGCCTCCTCCCCACAGCCACCAAAAGTAAAGGTGGGGAGGGGAGGTCTGGGTGGCTAGAGTAGAAGCACTGAGACTTCCCATCTGCTCAGCCTGAAGAAGGCAATCCAGGCCTGATGTCTGGCAACCTCAGGGCTCTTCTCTGACCCCTCAGCCCACAGCTCAGTGGAGCCGTTTTCATCCATCAAGGAATGTCTTAGTCAAGGAGGGTCATTGCCAGTACCTTCCCATTTACAAGGCTTAATGGTGCCTGGGGTTAACCTACATTCAGTCTTCCCATCTGCAGAATCAAAGGAGTACTTGTTTATTCTTTCAGTGTCTTGGCAACATTGAGAGAATTTTTTTCAAGTTAGGCCTCAAAGCATTCTGAAGGGAAGTGAAGGAGAGCAGGTGGGAGTCTCCTTGGCAATCTCATTTCCCTTCCCTGTCCAGCGGAAAAACAAATTCATGAAGAAGATCCCCAAGGACTCAGAAGCCTCCAACGTGCTCGTGGGCGAGGTGGACTTCCTAGACCAGCCATTCATCGCGTTCGTGCGCCTCATCCAGTCGGCCATGCTGGGAGGAGTGACCGAGGTGCCTGTCCCCACCAGGTGAGAGCCACTGAAACCTGTCCCCATGCCACCCTCAGGGAGCCAGTCAGCAGTGCAGTCAGCAAGCAGTGCTGTTGACTGTTAGTGCTCTCAGAGACACCTCTAAACTTGGAGGCTGCTGGGAAGGGAAATCTTCTGACGAGGGAAGAGTTTTAGAGTTTATTGAAAATAATCATAAAAGAGGCCAGGTGCGGTGGCTCATGCCTTTAATCCCAACACTTTGGGAGGCCAAGGTGGGCCACTCATGAGGTCAGGAATTCGAGCCCAGCCTGGCCAACATGGTGAAACCCCGTCTCTACTAAAAATACAAAAAAATTAGCCAGGTGTGGTGGTGCGCGCCTGTAATCCCAACTGCTCGGGAGGCTGAGGCAGGAGAATCACTTGAACCCAGGAGGCAGAGGTTGCAGTGAGCCGAGATCGTGCCATTGCACCCCAGCCTTGGTGACAGAGCAAGACTCCATCTTGGAAAAAAAATTAAAATAATAATAATAATAATAAAGAAGGAGGCAACAACTGGGAGAGAAGTTGTCAGGTAGGCTTGGGCAGCAAGACAAAGGTGAGGATGCTTGAGGGGGAGCCTCATGGGAGGGGAAGAGGAAATGTTCCTCCAAAGCAAACATAGGGTTCCATGGAGGGAAGTAAAAAAAGTTAAGAATGGGCCCAGCGCAGTGGCTCATGCCTCTAATCCCAGCACTTTGAGAGGCCAAGGTAGGTGAATCACTCGAGCCCAGGAGTTGGAGACCAGCCTGGGCAGCATGGTGAAACCCTGTATCTACTGAAAATACAAAAAATTAGCTGGACATGGTGGTGCATGCCTGTAGTCCCAGCTACTCAATAGGCTGAGGTGGAAGGATTGCTTTAGCCCAGGAGGTGGAGGCTGCAGTGAGCCAAGATTGTGCCATTGCACTCCATCCAGCCTGGGTGACAAAGCAAGACCCTGTCTCAAAAAAAAAAAAAAAAAAAAAAAAAAAAGAATACATACTGTTCAAGGTCAAAGAATTCTCTTCACTTACTTCTACTTTTCCTTCTCACTTTCATGCTCCTCTTCCTTAATCTTCTCCATCTTCTTTGCAGATTTCTGTTTATACTGCTGGGACCTTCTGGGAGAGCAAAATCCTACAATGAAATTGGCCGTGCCATTGCAACCCTCATGGTAGATGATGTAAGTGGTAACCAGAAGCTTGTACTCCTGAATTGTACAGCTCCTGCAACAAGCACTGCACCTTCATTCATTAACTTATCCAGCCAGCACATTTGAGCACCTACTGAGTAACAGGCACTACATAGGATGCTAAAGATGATGAGAAGCAGGGAATAGTCATTGTCCTTTAGAAGAACCAATCAAGTGTGAGGGACAGATCCATAATTGTAAAACTAACCATGTGCTAGCTTCCCAGGGGGTCAAGGAGGGCTTCACAGATGAGGGGGCTTTAAAGCTAAGGAGGAGCAGGAGGAAGGCAGACCCAGCACCAGGCTATGAGGCAAGCATTCCAAACAAAGGAAATGGATCAGGCTCAGAGAAGCTGGATGGAGGTGGTTTGATGTAGGCTCAGTGTAAGAGCTTCAAGGGCAGGAGGTAACACTGGAGAGGGGAGCAAGAGACTACACAGGGCCTGTAAGCAGAGCTGAGTAACACTCTGTCCCCAGAGTGATGGGGAGCCTAGAGGACTTTAACTCTTTCCCGTTTGTGCCAAGAATACTCACTGGCAGTGCTTGCAGCTGCAGGCTTTACCCCGAGATAACTTTTTCCCCAGGAAATGTCTCACTTTTATTATTTTTGCATTGCTCTTGTATATTGACTTTGGAAACAAAAGACATCATTCTACTTATAGCATTCTGTTTTTAGTTGTGGTATTTCCATTTACAAAATATACTAACTCTCAATCATTGAAAATATCAAATGCTAGAAAACTAGCATTCCTACGAGTGATGCTAACATCATTCTCAGTTTTTGGCCTAAGATTCATTCGATGAATCCAGTTTTTCCAAATTAGATGACTGATCATTCCAGTGATTCTGATGTTAGTTGTTTTTAGAAATAACTCTAAGAATAATTTTTATATTTCATTTTCACATTGAAAATCAGTCAGATTTGCTTTGGCCTTAAAGAGTGTTTATGTAAAATTAAATGAGTGCTGGCAATGAGCTGCACTTTTTTTTTTCCTAAATGGGAAAAGGTTAAACATGAGCATATCCCATCGAATCCGTAAGTCAGAAAGCACACTCTGGAGACAGTGTGAACAACACCACGTGAGCCTCCAAGGGCGAAGGGCTGGAAGTAAAAAATGGATGTGAAATATCTGAGCTCCTTGGACTGGGCTCTACAAAGGTTTTCTAATGTGCGTGCTGTGGGGAAAACTGAAAACGGAAAGGTTAAGTAACTCAACCAAAGTCCTACAAGCAAGAATATGGAGACCTGGCCTTCAGATCCAAGACAGGCTGTCTTCCCCCAGCGCCTGCTGTGTCCCGTTGTGGTTTATTTTACCAATGTGCTATGGTCTCATTCCAAAAACTGAGAGTGAGTTGTCAGTGGGAGATGTGGTTCAAAATGATTTCTTTAAAAACTAGATGTGGTATGCTCCCGGGCATGTCAGAAACAGATGCAATCTTTCTTTTCTCCCTCCTCTCTCCTCACCAGCTCTTCAGCGATGTGGCCTACAAAGCCCGCAATCGGGAAGATCTGATTGCAGGAATTGATGAATTTCTGGATGAGGTCATTGTCCTTCCCCCTGGAGAATGGGACCCAAATATCCGAATTGAGCCCCCCAAGAAGGTACCCTCTGCTGACAAGAGGTGTGTATGAGAATGGGCAGTAGGGGGAGAAAAAGGAGGCTTCAACTCTGTTGGTATCATTTTACTGCTCTTTAAAATACATCTGAGGCTCAGCCTAGTGGCTCATGCCTGTAATCTCAACACTTTGGGACGCTGAGGTGGGTGGATCACTTGAGTCCAGGGGTTTGAAACCAGCCTGGGCAACATAGTGAGATCTTGTCTCTGCAAAAAAAAATCAAATTAGCTGGGCATGGTGGCATGCACCTGTAGTCCCTGCTACTCTGGAGGCTGAGGCAGGAGGATTGATTGAGTCCAGGAGGCCAAGGCTGCAGTGAGCTGTGATCATGCCACTGTACTCCAGCCTGGGCAACAGAGTTTGACCCTGTCTCAGAATAACTTTTAAAATAAGTTTAAAAATAATAAGATATATCAGAAGCAAATATGGCTAAATGTGAACATTTGTAAAGTCTAGGTGACTTGCGTGTGGATATTGTTAGATCATTTTCTGCATTTTTGTCTGTCTTTTAAGATATTTCATAATTTTGGTTGGAGAGTTGAGGAGTGCTCTGGGGGACCCACTCTCCCTCATCCCCCTTCTCTTCCAGGAAATCTGTGTTCTCCCTAGCAGAGCTGGGCCAGATGAATGGCTCTGTGGGAGGAGGCGGCGGAGCTGCTGGAGGAGGCAATGGAGGTGGTGGTGGTGGTGGCAGTGGCGGCGGGGCTGGCGGTGGTGGGGCCAGTGGAACGAGCAGCGGGGATGATGGAGAGATGCCAGCCATGCACGAAATCGGGGAGGAACTTATCTGGACGGGAAGGTGCCCACCCCAGGCCTCCCAGTGACCCTGCTGTCCTTTAGACTTCTCTCCTTCTCAGCCGCCCTCTGGGACCTTTCCCACATGGCCTGTAGTGCCCATTCGAGGTCACCCCTGCCTTCTTTCCCTCCCAGAGCCCTTGAACCCCATCATGGATCCCCAAAAAGGGTTGCCTCAGGAGAGGGGAATTTGAGACCCATACAAGAGGAGAGGAACCCAAACTTTTCTCTTAGACATCCTTTGGTGCCTGTTTCCTGGGTCTGCTGTAACAAAGTACCACAAACTAGATGGCTTAAAACAACAGAAGGTTACTCTCCTGCAGTTCTGGAGGTGAGGAGTTCCACAGCAGTTGTTGGCAGGACCACCATGCTCCCTGAGGCTCTGGGTGGAATCCTTCTTGGCCTCCTCCTGGCCTCTGGTGGTGGCCAGCAGTTCTTGGTGTTCCTGGATGGCAGCTGCATCACCCCTGGCTCTGCCTCTCCACCACATGGCCTCCTGTGTGTCTGTCTTCACAGAGCACTTTCCTCTTTGTATAAGGACCCCAGTCATAATGGATTAGGGCCCACTACAATACTTAATCTAAACTGGATTACATCTTCATAGATGTGAGGACCTCAATGTATCTTTTGGGGCGACACAATTCAATAACAGCACCTTTTTTTAAAACTTAATTTACCTATTCAAAAACTTTTTTTTTAAAGAAAATAAGAGAAAGTTCTCCTGGCCTGGGTTTCTTTTCCAGCTCTTGGAGTCATTCAGGTTGACCTAGATTTAGGAAAGGATGTGGCCTTGCAAATCTACATATAAATCATGACTTTGAGAATGAAGTCATGTTTTGTATGCCCTTGGCTTTATACCAGTTGTATGCAACTGTGGCCCTCCTTAGTTCCCCTACCCTCGAGCCCAGGGGATTTGGCAACGTCCAGAGACATTTTTGTTTGTCACAACTTGAGAGGGGCGATGCTACTCGCATGTAGTAGGTAGCCGCTAAATATCCTGCAGTGCACGGGACAGCCCCTACAGCAAAGGAGTATCCAGTCCAAAATATCAGCAGAAATGAGGTTGAGAAACTCTGCTCCATGCTAAGGACTGCATTAGGGGCTATGGGAATAGCAATCCCAGTAAACAATGTCTCCAAACCTAAAATCTCCCACTCAACTGTTCCAGATAGCAAAATCAAAAACTAAGCAAATACCAACCAGTTATAATGTCTAGGATCTGTTCTTAATGAATCTGTTATAATCTGGGATGCCTCTGTCACTGAAAGTTAGACATACCTGTGTTCACCAAGAGCGGGCACCCTGCAGATGGTCAGGGATGTGAGGAGGACCATCATCTGTGGACCCCAGGACTTCCATTTTCCATGGAATGTTGGGTCTACCCTGAGACATATTCCCATCAGACTTCCCCTCTCCAAAACCCCTATGTCCACCCTTCCCAATGTGGGTGGTGCCAACCACAAACTCAGTCCTACAGGAATTCATCCCTGGCCCTAAATGTTCTGGTGGAAAGATCTTTGCCCCATCCACCCCGGTCAAGTTCCTTTCCTTGCCCCAGGCTCTGCAGGTTCTTGTAAATAGCCCTGCCCCTGCACTGGTGTTAGTGGTGAGAAAGCAGCCCCTGGGCCTGTCTTGAGCAGGTTCTTCGGTGGACTGTGTCTGGATATCAAGAGGAAGTTGCCCTGGTTCCCAAGTGACTTCTATGATGGCTTCCACATTCAGTCCATCTCTGCCATCCTATTCATCTACCTCGGCTGTATCACCAACGCGATCACCTTTGGTGGGCTTCTGGGGGATGCCACCGACAATTATCAGGTGTGTGTGAGCTGGGGCCCTGAGTATAAAAGTAAGATCTGCCACCACCTGGTGGCAGCAGGAAGTTTCATCTTGTAATCCCAAAACCAAGGTTTCATCTACCAGCCAGGTTGAGGCCATCAGTATTTGTAATCTTTTACCCTTCAAGTAATAATGATAATAATAAGACAATATTAAAGATCTGAAGCTAAATCTCATTACTAAAGACCACATTTAATGATTATTTAAATAGGCCAAACCGTTAAGGGGAATTGTCTGCTGTGTTATTTGGTACTTTTTCCACTGATACTAGAGTGAATTTAATCAGCTCAATTAATGGAGTGCTAATTGTGGCCTTCTCCCCCCACTTTTTAAAAACTAACGTTGAATTCTTAGTTTGGAGTTAAGACATTTTTAGAAGGATGGTAAGCTGTGACCATGACAACAACTCAGGCCTCCCTGGGGAAAACAGCTCAGCAGAGACACCTGCCAATCTCCTAGGCAAGGATCTTCTCTGGTGGAGGCCTTCAAAGTAGAGCCATTGGAAAGCTCAGTGCACCAAGGAGAAGACCCATTTGTCCAGCTGCCTTCTGGGCATGTCTGCTGGAAGGCTGCTCCTTGGGATTCCCTGTGACTGCCCCTCAGGGTCCCTCAATTCACAGAGCTGACATTGCATCCCTTGTCTTCCCTCCTGACCTGCTGCTCCCTCACCTTCCCCAGCACAGCAGGTGACACCATGATTCACTCAGCTGTCTACACCAGAAACTAAGCATTATCCTTGACTCATAAGTCCCAGTTGCTCCATGTGGCCCTCACCACATGGCCCTACCTGGCTGTCACACCTCACCTCCCAGCATTCTCTTTCTCAGCATTCCTACCCTCCCTACCCATTCTACATTCTGTTTTCCATCAATCCTGATCATCTTTTGGTTCTTCAAGTACATGCTGTTTTTCAGCTCCAGACCTTTTAGACACTACTCCCTCTTCCTGGGACACTGTTTCTTGTCACTCCACTTAACCCCATTCCCCTGGCCAATTATCTGCTCATTTTTTGGATCTCAGCTTCCACTTATCTACTTCTAGGGAGGCCTTCCTGACCACCCCTTTACCCCTACTGCGTGCTCCTGGGGCACCCTAAACCTATCCCAGCTTAGCACACCTCTTGGCAGTGGCTCTCAACCAGGGACAATTTTCACCCCAGGAGACATTTAACAATATCTAGAGACAGTTTTCATTGTTATAACTGGGAGGAGGGTTGCTACTGGTATCTAATGTATAGAGGCTGTGGATGCTACTAAACACACTACAATACACAGGGCAGACCCCTCACAACAAAGAATCATCTAGCCCAGAATGTCCATTGTGCAGAGGTTGAGAAACTCTGCTATATGGAAATTGCCTGGTTACTTACCTGTGTCTCCCACTAGAATGAAGAGGTGTTATCTTGTTCAGTGATGGGTCCTCAGTCCTTTCACAATGCCTGGTACATAGCAGACAGTTAGTGGATTTTGAATGAATGAATGATCTGACTTCTAAAAGCACCAAACAGATGTTTGAATGAATGAATAATCAAATGGATAAATGGACTGTCCTCTGGGAGTAGAATGGACACAGAGAAAAGCACGTCCACTGTTTTATAGGCCCTGGGTGCCAAAAGGAAGTCACATGGTACCTTTATCTAGATGGAATTAAACAGAGTGACACTGGTCATGGTGGCAAGTTGTAGAGGGTGTAGGAGATGGAGAACAGGATTTAGGCAGGAAAGGGCTCAGAACAAAGGATAAACACTGTGGCCTGGGCCCGTGGAGAGATTGCTGGGCTGCAGCCTGTGTGGAAAGACCCCTTCTCCTTCCTGTGCTGAGTCACACATTCCTTGTGCCCCCAGGGAGTAATGGAGAGCTTCCTGGGCACTGCCATGGCTGGCTCCTTGTTCTGCCTCTTCTCGGGACAGCCTCTCATCATTCTCAGCAGCACAGGGCCCATCCTCATCTTTGAGAAGCTCCTCTTCGACTTCAGCAAGTAGGTGTCCCTTGGTGGCCCCCAGTGCCTGCTCTCGCACTTGGGGCAGTATGCTGGGGCCACAGCAGGAATAGGCCCAAAGGGGAGGTGGTGGTGCAGAGGTGCCAAAGCCATCTTTAACCATGGGAAGGGCTACCAGGTGGCTCCTCCTGACTCCTGCCAGCTACCTGCCTTTAAGACATCTTAGTGCATATTGGCACAGCCCATAGGGACCAGCCACGACAAGAGGAGAAAATTCACACCACTCAGTTCGTGAGCAATGGTGACTTGATAGGCAGTATAGTGTATGAAGTCTTGGGCTGAAGGTCAGAAGGTTACACCCAGACCCAGGCAGCTCCCATCACTACTCCAGGCTCAGTTGCCTCCTCTACAACATGAAGGTTTGGACTAGACCATTTCCAAGGGCTGCACCAGCCCTGTTCTTCCGAAATTCCCATTTTTCACTCACTCTGGTGTCTATTACCAACTGTGGGCACTGAGATGTCTTAACACCTTCCTGCCTCCCCCATAAGATCTTTAAAAACATTTTTTGGCCAGGCATGGTGGTTCACACCTGCAATCCCAGCACTTTGGAAGGCCAAGGTGGGCAGATCACCTGAGGTCAGGAGTTTGAGACCAGCCTGGCCAACATGGCAAAACCCCATCTCTACTAAAAATACAGAAATCAGCTGGGTGTGGTGGCGGGCACCTGTAATCCCAGCTACTTAGGAGGCTGAGGCAGGAGAATCACTTGAACCCGGGAGGGAGAGGTTGCAGCGAGCCAAGATTGAGCCATTGCACTCCAGACTGGTCAAAAGAGTGAGACTATCTCAAAAAAAAAAAAAAATTTTTTTTCTTATAAAAATGAGCACTAGACCCCCATGAGATCTCAAATATAAGACAACTGCACCCAAGAATTGTCCCTGTCCTCAGTCTTTCACAGTCCCTGGGAGGGCATCTGTGCCACAGGAGGACAGATAAGCCACTCAGGGGTGGGTCTGAGGAGTCAAGCACAGCCAGGAGCCCCGGGCTATAGGCCCCTCACCTCCCCTCTGCCTTCCAGAGGCAATGGCCTGGACTACATGGAGTTCCGCCTCTGGATTGGCCTACACTCAGCTGTCCAGTGCCTTATCCTAGTGGCCACAGATGCCAGCTTTATCATCAAATATATCACCCGCTTCACCGAGGAGGGCTTCTCAACCCTCATCAGCTTCATCTTCATCTATGATGCCATCAAGAAGATGATCGGTGCCTTCAAGTACTACCCTATCAATATGGACTTCAAGCCGAACTTCATCACCACCTACAAGTGCGAGTGCGTCGCCCCTGACACAGGTGACCGGTAACCCCAGACATGCCATGGGCCCTCACCTACCCCACTGGCCCCCTGATCCTTCACCACAGCTCTCTACTCCTACTGCTGGGGAGGGGCCTTTCAGCCAAGGGCTTACTGTTCCAAGGGAGCAAATACAGGATCTTGAACCCAGTGTTTGGAAGGAAACCAAGGGGACAGTAGCTCTAATAAGAGTCACAGGATTATCATCAGGAGGGCACAGGGATACCCCAGGAAGGAGTAAGGCATGCTTTGCTTCAGTATGGGGTAATGTGGAGGCCACACCTATCAGGAGTGCCACTCAGGGATTCCTCCTGCAGGCCAGAGATAGACCTGATGGTGCCTGAAGTCTCTCCCAGCTCCATCAAGTCATGATACGATGAGCTCTCCCCAAGACAGTGCTGCCCATGTAGCCACATACCGTGTAAGGTGAGACCACACCTGAGGGATGGACATCCGCACAAATGGAAAGATGTCCAGAGTGGAGGCTCTGCCGACCATGCCATCTGAGAACAGTTGGAAAACCGGGGCTTATTCAGCCTCTTAGGGAGATGAGTTATGAGAGGACTGTCATGTCACAAAGGAACCATGTTCACCCTCTGAAGCCACAGGATGTAGAGCTGAATGAGGAACAGGGAGCAGATACTCCAGGGAGCCAGCTGCTGGCTGAATTTAGGGAAGAACCTGTAATGGTAGGAGTTAACCACCGTGGGAGTTCTCGGCCTGCTTGGTTGGTAGCAAGTTACTTGGACACTCTCTGGATGTCCATCTGCCAAGGCTGTTGTAAAAAGGATCCCTGTACAGATGGGGTCAACCTGATAACACCCAGTGCCACTCCTGTAGAGTTACTTTCTGGCCAAAACACCTGTCATCTATAAGTTGGGGCTTCCCATAGAGTCTGAGCCTCCTTCATAGTCATGATCATGCCCCTAAGAGCCTTCAGTGGGATGTGCCCAGAGTGCCCAGGGTGCTGCAGAGCAGGAGCAGGAAGTCTATATACACATCTCCAAGCACCAAGGCTGGACTCACAGAGAGCAAACTGAGGTCCAGAGGCCACCCAAGGTCATGCCAAGCCTCAGTTTCCCTGGCTGTAAAAGAGGGCTCTCAATGCAGGCCCTGCTGGTCTCCTGGGACTCCTGTGGGGTTTCCAAATCTATACCCCGATTGAGTTGAAGGAATTAAGTGGATAGTAGGTTGTTCAGCCCCTTAATACATTCCTATAGGTAAAAAAAATCAATCATAAGTCAATTGAAAATATTTGCTGCACAATTATTTTGTGCCCTACTTTAGGCCTTGTGGAAGATAAAGATGTCTTGCCTTCAAGGAGTTCAGTTTTGATTATAACCCCTTCCCTCTGTGACTGCACTGATTTTGTAAAGAAGTCCAGATTTATTTTTTTTTCTTTCTTTTTTTCTGCCATTAATTTTGAATTATTCCACTAAAATCTAATGACAGGTGATGCTACCCTTTGTCCTGAGCCAAGGCATGTTGCTTGCCCAGAGGGGATCCTACCTGCAGGCAGGCCCTTTTCATTCTGCCCTGAAGCAAATCCTGCCTCTGTGGGGAAGCCCCATCAGGGCCTTCTTACGTGCTTGTATCTTCTAGACTGTAGATTCAGTGTTGCATTGACATAAATTTTACACAAACATAGCTTCTAGAAGCACACATCCTTGATCTCTTTTAGAAAAAAATTCAAATTCTGTGTTTTGTTTTGTTTTGTTTTGTTTTGAGACAGAGTCTGGCTCTGTCGCCCAGGCTGGAGTGCAGTGGCGTGATCTCGGCTCACTGCAACCTCCGCCTCCTGGGTTCAGGCGATTCTCCTACCTCAGCCTCCCAAATAGCTGGGACTACAAGTGTGTGCCACCACACCCAGCTAATTTTTGTATTTTTAGTTGAGGCAGGGTTTCACCATTTTGGCCGGGATGGATTTGATCTCTTGACCTCATGATCTGCCCGCCGCAGCCTCCCAAAGTTCTGGGATTACAGGCGTGAGCCACCACACCTGGCTGCTTTGGCCATTCTGAGAATCATCTATCCACAGGAAAAAACAAACCCAGGGGTGCTCTAGGAACAAGGGCTGTAGGAGCATATAAGGTGCATTATGAGGGATATAATATGAAGCCACCTGTTCCCAAATAGCTTCCCCTCTGGCTTTGCCCAGGTGCCTGATGTCACCTCATTCTTTGGGGTCATGCTATTGTCACGGTTCTCAAAATGTGGTCCCTGGACCAGCAGCATCAGGGAACTTGTTAGAAATACGAATTCTTAGCCTCCTACCCCAGACCTGCTGAATCAGAAACTCTGGCTGGGCACAGTGGTGCACACCTGTAGTCCCAGCTAGTCAGAAGGTTGAGGTAGGAGGATCACTTGAGCCCAGGAGTTTGAGACCAGCCTGAACAACATAGCCAGACCCTGTCTCTATTTCTAAGAAAGAAAGAAGAGAGAGAGAGAGACAGAGAGAGAGATAGAGAGAAGAAGCAGAAGCAGAAGAGGAAGACAAGAAGATAAGAGGTGAGGAGAGGAGGAAAGAAAAAGGAAAGGGAAGGAAGGAAGGAGAGAGAGAAAGAAAAAGAAAGAAAGAGAAAAAGAAAGAAAAAAGAAAAAAGAAAGAAAAAGGAAGGAAGGAAGGGAGGGAGGGAGGGAAGGAGGAAAGAAGGGAAGGAAGGAAGGAAGGAAGGAACAAATGAAAGAACTCTGGAGTAGGGTCCACCCTGACGTATATTAAGTCTTCCAGTTGATTCTGATGCACTCTCAAGTTTGAGAACCATCGCTCTGTTGAACTATTAGTAATAATGGGCCATTATTGACCATTAAACCCCAGTAAGATTAAATTTTCAGTTTCTTCACAGAAAGTAAAGGAACTAGAACTAGGACAAGTTAGTTTTGATTAAGATAACATGGAGGCCGGGCGCGGTGGCTCAAGCCTGTAATCCCAGCACTTTGGGAGGCCGAGACGGGCGGATCACGAGGTCAGGAGATCGAGACCATCCTGGCTAACATGGTGAAACCCCGTCTCTACTAAAAAAATACAAAAAACTAGCCGAGCGAGGTGGCGGGTGCCTGTAGTCCCAGCTACTCAGGAGGCTGAGGCAGGAGAATGGCCTGAACCCGGGAGGCGGAGCTTGCAGTGAGCTGAGATCCGGCCACTGCACTCCAGCCTGGGCGACAGAGCGAGACTCCATCTCAAAAAAAAAAAAAAAAGGTAACATGGAAAGGAAAATTCTACACATTTAGGAGACTGGGATGATGGGGACAAACTGTGGAAGGTTTCTTTCCCAGTCCATGGGCCACCTACTTAGTAATGGGCCCATAATCCTAGTTTTACTGCGAGACCCAGTCTTAATATAGTATACTCTCACTCTTTGTCACTCTTCATCATAAAAGCTTGTTTGGGGTCACTCTCTTTCTATTTGCTTTTGCTTCCATTGTAACTGATTTGTATTCTATTTATGAATGCTGCACACACTGATTTGGCTGCTTTCAATCCCAAGTGAGTACCACTTTGTAAACACTGGAATTTTAAAATGTTTGATACTTGGACCCTTTCTGAAATTTTCCAGGTTATATTTCTTTCATCTTCATCTCAAATGGCTTTCAGATAAACCCTACAGAGTTCTTGATATAAAAGAATTGATAAGCATAAGCAGAAGACATCAAAGGTGGTCTGAAGACATTGGGTAGTGAAAAAGACATCTGAACTCCCCAGGCTAAAGCATCAGCCAGGAGTTCTCTAGCATTTGAGTGAGGGCCCCTGAGGCAGCCTTCCTGCCTGGCTTCTCTGTCTCCATCATTAATTGCGCATCATGTTCTTTTGGTCACTGATGTGAGGAAAGGCAATAGAACCCCAATATCTAATAAATGAAGCCTTCCTCAGAACAATCCTAACAAACCTCTGGGTTTGTAGAGCTTCTAGGAATGTTCTGCCCTGGGTCAAGATGAAATTCCTTAGCCCCCCAGCAGGCATGGGAGTGAGCAACATAGCAGGGCCCTGTGGTCACATCTGCCCTGTGGACAGCTTGTTGGAGATTGAGAGAAGCCCGAAGATAGACCTCTTCTTCTTTCTGGGTTTCTAACTGCCGGTGTCAGCCAGCAGGAGCCACATCGGGCTTACACTGCATTTCAGACATATTGCTGGCAAGCTGGCTGGCAGGCCCGCTCCCTGTCTCCCCAGACCTGCTGCAGAGGGACTGCTTGCCTCTGCCTTCACTAGAGGAGGATGGTGAGGCGGGCCTGGCCTTTGCCTCTACCCTTGCAGTTCAGGAAGAAGAGAGAAGGCAGCAGGCCTCCAAAGCCTGACTTCCTATGGATGGCCACATCCCGGGGGAGCCTGGCCCTGCGAATGAGGAGCAAAGGAAGCAGGACAGACTGCAGAACAGGGGAACAGAAGGGTCCACGTGGAAAGGAGAGACAGATGACTGTGGTTCCTTGAAACTCTCCCTGTAGACCCTCATGTGATCCACATACAGTTAGGGACACTGAAGCCAGGGTAGGGAAGTACCTATCAAGGAATGCAGAGAGAGCCGCTGAGAGCAGCACCTTTGGGTTCCCGATTCTGCTTCAAAACCTGGACCTTGGTTTAACTTTTCTCAACTTGCATTTGGCAGATTAGAAACGATAATATCAAAGCAACAAGTTCTTTCAGGCCTAGCTGACCTTTAATAAAAAACACATATGGGCTGGGTGCAGTGACTCATCCCGGTAATCCCAGCACTTTGGGAGGCTGAGATGGGCAGATCACTTGAGGTCAAGAGTTCAAGACCAGCCTGGCCAACATGGTGAAACCCTGTCTCTACTAAAAATACAAAAAATTAACCAGGCATGGTGGCATGCATCTGTAGTCCCAGCTATTCGGGAGGCTGAGGCACAAGAATCGCTTGAACCTGGGAGGTGGAGGTTGCAGTGAGCTAATATGCCGCTACACTCCAGCCTGGGCAAAAAAAGAGGGCTGGAAGGGAAGGAACATATCTGTGGAGGTGAACAGGGCAGGGAAGTTCACGGTGTAGAGCTGGGAAGTTTATAGGCTCTGGGCCAGCCTTCCTGGGATGGGGTCATGGCTCCAAGTATGAACTGTGTGACCTTGGGTGAATTATATAACCTCTCTGGGCCTCAGTTACCTCATCTGTAAAGTGGGCATACTTGGTGAAGATTTGGGATTTAAACAAATGAATATATATAAAGGCTTGGCATAGTGCATGGTATAGAGTAAGTTCTTTGAACATTTTTAAGTCTAAAAGCCCACTGGCCAGTGGGGATTCACAAGGCACGTTATCCTCCAGTTTGTCTTAGCACTTTTTCTTGGCCCCAGATTCCTTATTTCAGTTTTTAAAACCAGCTGTTTATTGTCAGGCGGGTGTTCTCCTGGCCCAGCTGGTCTGTCAGAGCTGTGGCCCAGGCTCGGTCCCACCAGCCCTTCCCTAACTGGGGCAAAGTGAGGAAGGTGGAGAGGGAGCTACCCTCACAATGGAAGCCAGGCCTTGGCTCTAAGGAACTGGAAGGAGATGCGAAGGGATTGGGAATGCAGCTCTCAGCCCCACAGCTGCTGACCCTGCCCCGTGTCATGTGCTCATCCACAGTGAATACAACCGTGTTCAATGCTTCAGCCCCACTGGCACCAGACACCAACGCTTCTCTGGTAAGTCCTTTCCTCTTATGTCAGACATTTGAGTGCTTTTGTTTGTAGGAGGAGGGAGAAAAGATTTTGGAAATGAGACCAACTTATAGCCACCCAGACTTGCAGAGGTCAACTCCAACCTCACGTCAGGGTCACCTGCAGAGCTTTGTAGATGTAAACTTTTTTCTTAGGTATATACTGTAAACATCCCACTTAAAAACATGCCTCATTCTGTTAAATCCATGTTTTTTGTGTGTTTTTGTTTTTTGTTTTTTGAGACAGGGTCTCACTCTGTCGCCCAGGCTGGAGTGCAGTGGTGCAATCTTGGCTCACCACAACCTCCACCTCCCTGGGTTCAAGTAATTCTCCTGCCACAGCCTCCTGAGTAGCTGGGATTACAGGCACGCACCACCACACCCAGCTAATTTTTTGTATTTTTAGTATAGACAGGGTTTCACCATGTTGGCCAGGCTGGTTTCAAACTCCTGACCTCAACTGATCTGCCTGCCTCGGCCTCCCAAAGTGCTGGGATTACAGAAGTGAGCCACCGCACCCAGCCCCATGTGTACTAATAATATGATACAAGCCAGGTATAGTGGTACATGCCTGTAATCCCAGCTACTCGAGAGGCTAAGGCACAAGAATTGTTTGAACCCAGGAGACAGAGGTGTGGTGAGCAAAGATCGCACCACTACATTCCAGCCTGGGTGACAGAGCAAGACCCTGTCTTAATAATAATAATAATAATAATAATAATAATAATATGACACGCACACAGGGGAAGGGGAGGTAGAGTTGAGGGATGGTAAATAGGGCCACACAAAGCTGTAAGCAAAGCCTCCCATTCATCTTTTTGCCTTTTTCCTTCTCTTTCTGCCTAGGACCCCCAATTTCCAACAGTGCCACTCTCCAGCCCCAGAGAGTTTATTAGTGTTTCTTCCTCAATGAACCTAACGTGTTCTTTGCACACCTTAGTCTCTGGGGCCTGAGGTATGGTCTGCCTTTCCCAGTAATGACGGTGGTCTTTAGGAACCAGCATCCCAGCCTAAGTGGCTTAACGATAGAAGTTCAATTCCAGATGAATGTAGCACCTGGTAGGACTTGGGGGATGTTTGTGAGCTTTTACTGTCTCCAGGGTTGCTTCTTAAGTTATTCCTGCCTAGGCAATTGACTGCTCTGCCTACACACATCCCAGTTGGCAATTTAATTTAATATTTTTCAAAGATCAGGGTTTTGTTTTTGTTTTTTTTTTTTTTTTGAGAGGGGGTCTTGCTCTGTTGCCCAGGCTGGAATGTAGTGATGTGATCATATCATCACTGCAGCTTCAAATTCCTGAGCTCAAGTGATCTTCCTGCTTTAGCCTCCTGAGTAGCTGGGACTACAGGCATCAGCCGCCATGCCTGGCTAATTTTTAAATTTTTTGTAGAGACACGTTCTCACTATGTTGCCCAGTCTGGCTAACTATCAAATTTTGAGAGAGAAAGAACAGAATCAGTCAGTGCCTATTTCTGAATCCCTATTATATGCAAGGGGCCATGTGCACTGAAGGCTAAAAAAGACATCTAAGAAACCAACGCAGTCCCTGTCCTCAAATTTGTTTTTAATATATTTGTGGAGAAGAACTTGAAAAGTTGTGGGACAGCATAAGCAGAATACACCATGCATTAAATATAGGCCAAATGTGTACTTCAGTCTTGAAGGCAGGAAAGGAGGCTGCTGGAGAGGCCAAGGAAAGCCTCAAAGAGGAAGTAGAATGCGATCTGGTCTTCAAGGTTGGGAAAAAGTTGACTCAGCAGAGAAAAGCACATTCCAGACAGAAGGAACAGCATAAACAGAAGGGCAAGAGAGGAAAAGCACAAAACCCGTGCAGAGGCTAGTGGGTGGGCTAGGCCAGCTAAGACGGGGTGAAGGTGGGGCTCGGACAGGGAACCACAAGAGACAAGCTGGGAAAGAGATGTGGGGCCAGACCAGTGAGGGCAGCAGAGGAATGCCACCCTAGAGGGGACATTTTAAGTTGCTTTGGTGATTTACTTTTATATATATAATATAATTTATATTATATATAACATATATAATATATAATTGTTATATATAATTATATATTATATAATTTATATATAAAAATAATTCATATATATAAAAATTCACTGTTGTGGATGGCCTGGATTTTAGGCATCTGAGACACCAAGGTGGGGAATGGCTGAAATGACTCAATAGGGGACTGACAAGGGATGTGATCCCCCATGTGAAAGGATGTGACAGAGGGAATGGAGGGGAGAGAATAAAGATGAAACACTCCAGGAAGGAGGCGTCCACAGGACCTGTGGTTGGTTGATGGCAGCCAGGCCTGCTGTGAGGGAGAAGGCATCCTCTCTCTGCACTTTTCCTCCTTACTAGCACAGCAGTGCATCCTAGAACACAATGAAGAAACACATGTGAGCTCCTAATCTTCCCAGAGAGCTTGTCATTCCATGAACCAGCCCGTCCCCAGGAACATCACTGTGTTGCTGAGGGCACCATCATGGACAGGAGGGCTGGGGTCCCTCAGAGGGTGTGGGAAGGTATGCTGGCTGCCTGGGGACTGCAGTGGGAAGGACACAGCTGACTCATCAGGAAGATGCTGACCCATTGTCTCCTGTGCTTGGTCTCCAAGTACAACCCCCTTAACCTCACAGTGTTGGACTGGTCCCTGCTGAGCAAGAAGGAGTGTCTGAGCTACGGTGGGCGTCTGCTTGGGAATTCCTGCAAGTTTATCCCAGACCTGGCGCTCATGTCCTTCATCCTTTTCTTTGGGACATATTCCATGACCCTGACCCTGAAGAAGTTCAAATTCAGCCGCTATTTTCCTACCAAGGTAAGCTCACCCTGCAGTTAGGAGGGGACCTGCAGTCGGACTGCTGCAGAGTCCCCCAGAGAGGGTTCTGGTCCACCCATGGATGGACTCCACATGAGCACTGGACCACTGGGGTTTTTCAAGTTAAGTCAGAGAGAACTGTGTTCGCTTGTTGGCCGGTCCCCTTAACAACACTTGGTATTGTCAGGCTTTTATCTTTAGTCTTTGTCTATAGTAGTATCTCATTGTGTTTTTAAAATGTTTCGTTTCCCTGATGACTAATGAAGTTGAAAGTACAGCTATTCCTGTGTTTATTGGCCATGTAGCCAGTTGACTTTCTGTTTGGAAGTGTTTGTTGAAATCTCTTGCACATTTTGGGTTGTCTGCCTTTCTGATTTGCAAGAGTTTTTTATATATTCTGGGTAGAAATGTTTTTGTGATGATATGTGTTGCGAAATCTTCTCCCACTCTGTGACCGTTTTTTTCTTTTTACATCCTTAATGGTATCTTTTGATTAACAGAAATTATTAGTTTTATTGTAATTGAATATTCAAACTTTCCTCAAGGCAAATATTGGACAGCAGATATTCTTGTATGTTACCTTCTAAAAGCTTTATTGTTTTTCCTTTCATGTTAGATCTACAATCCATCAGAATTGATTTTGATGTGTACTATGAGATAGTGTTTCTTCGTGATTTTATACAGTCAATTGTTCCAGTATTTTTTAAAGACTATTCCTTCTCCATTGCTTTGCAATACTTCCTTTGCCATATATCAAATGTTCCTATATGACAGGGTCTGTTTCTGGGTTCCTTATTTTGTTTCATTAGTTTATTTATATATCAGTATGACAGTCTTAATTTCTGTAACTTATAAGTCTTTATATCTTTGTCTCCCAAACTCTCTCTCTCTCTTTGTCCTTTTTATATAATATTTTCTTGGCCCTTTGCATTTCCACATGAATTTTAGAATCATCTTAAATTTCACCAAAATGAAAACTTGTTGGAATTTTGATAGGATTATCTTTGACTCTGTTTGGGAAGAATTGATGTCTTTCAAACTTTGAGTTTTCTGATTTATGAATACAGTATACTTCGTTTATTTTGGTCTTCTTTCTCTCCATAATGTTTTATACATTTTTATCTTGAAGTCTTGAACCTTTTTTGTTAGATTTATTCCTAGATATTTGATTTTTTATACTGTCATAAATGCTAACTGCTATTTTATTTTTTATTTTATTATAAAAATAATAATTATAATCATAATTATTATTATTTTGAGACAGAGTCTCACTCTGTCACCCAGGCTGGAGTGAAGTGGCATGATCTTGGCTCACTGCAACCTTCACCTCCCAGGTTCAAGTGATTTTCCTGCCTCAGGCTCCCAAATAGCTGGGACTATAGGCGCCTGCCATCATGCCTGGCTAATTTTTGTAATTTTAGTTGAGACGAGGTTTCACCATGTTGGCCAGGCTGGTCTTGAACTCCTTACCTCAGGTGATCCCCCGACCTCAGCCTCCCAAAGTGCTGGGATTACAGGTGTGAGCCACTGCGCCTGGCCCTAACTGCTGTTTTAAATTTTATTTTCTACCTGTTTGTGGCTGAATTAAAACAGCACTTGAATATGTAAGCAGTGACTGTGCCGTGGGGTGGGGGGTACTCAGAAGAATTTTAGCAACTCTTTCCCACCATAAACTCCATTAGCACTCTCCTAAAGCCATCTTAACTAAGTATTACAAGTGCTACTGCTACTAATCATAATGATAAAATCTTTGATATAAATAGTTGAATTTTTCCCAAATTTTCTAAAGACTGAATAAAAGGTGCTTTAGGAAGCTTCGCAGTATATAAACTGAGTAAAAAATAGTTTGCTTACAACACGAGTGCATCCTTAAGACAAGTTCTCTTCCTTCCTGCCCACTTCCAGCCCAGAGCATATCCCTATCTCCTCTTATGTAAAAATTCTCAAGCAGTCACTGTATCTGAGAATATCTATCTGTTGCCTGCAGGATGAAAAGTAATTCATGTGGCATGGAGTTCTTGCGCCACCAACATTTTTTCCCTCACATTACTTAAAAATTGCTCAATTGCCTCCTAGAATTTAGGGTTGCAGAGAGGAATGAGGCCACACCATTTCATACTCATCAGATTGGTAGACGGATGAAGGTGTTGGGACACCAGATGTTGGAGATGGAAAGGAGTAGGTGGGAGTATAAACAGATACATCCAATTTGGAGAGCAACTGACACTCTCTGATTAGGTTGGACCATGTGAAGTTGCCCATATGTGACTGTTTCAACCTACAAAAAAAGGCAAATTCTTGTGGTTTAACTTAATAACCATTCATATGGTTTTGACGTCTATGCTAGGAATATTATTAGAAAAGGAAGTATATACCCAGCGCACTACTTGATTCTACTGTGACTAATATTTATATGATCATGATAATATAAAGCTGTTACTAATTTTCAACTTTTGGAATTGACTTACAGATAAAACACACAAGCCATGTGTTTACAGAACAAGATCTCAGCTTCGACAATGGAAAGATCAAAGTGGAGGTGTCACAGGAAGGAAGGGGAGGAGGAGGAGAGAGGTGGTAGGAGGACAGAGGCAGTGGTCCTCACCTTGCAAGATGGAGAATGAGAGATATTAGCCAAAGCTAATGTAAAGAGAGGTTTGATTATATAACTTGAAAGTATAAAGGAAACCCATAGGAGCTTAAAATTATCAAAGATTAGGAATAAGGAAAGGACAGGAGGCATAGTATAAGTAAAGGGAAATTCTTATCAATAGATAATACCTTAAGTTAGTAAATGAAAATATTAAAATATATGCATATTAGTTAATGACATGGAGGGAACCTCCAGAACAAGTAAAATCAAGCACACATAGTAGATGGATCTGGAAGGTGGGGCTGGATTGAGAAAAGGGGAGGTGGGAGACTTTGCTTTTCCCTGTAAGTCTTCTCCACTATATGAGTTTTTAACCAATTATATATATTATGCTAATAACAAATTTAAAGAGAAAAGGGGGATTCAGGGAATGAAGTCAATGTACTGTCACCTGCCCCTGCCCTTCAAATTGCCTTCTCTGAAAAGATATAAAAAAGGCCACAGGGTAGACATGGGGGACCTTCTGTCCTGAGACTTCTGGACATAGAGTTGGTTTGGAGGGGAGGTCAGAGGACATTGATTCAGAATGGGCAGGAAGGTCAGGTTCAGAACTTGATCTAGGAAGGGCCTCCAAATTAAGAACCTGGCCTAGGAAGGGCCTCCTGAGAAACAGAGGAACAAGAGGCTCTTGGTGGACAAAAGGTCTGAGAGTAGTCAATAGTCCCCAGTGGAATTGAGGAGCCTCCCTCCCAGCCCAGGTGGGGTACAACAACCTGTCACAGATTTGTAGGAACTAAGGTTTGCTTCAGAGTTCAGCCCTTGCCCTCATCATACCTACTGGGTGCCCCAATTCAGACTGTCATACCAGAACACATCTTCAGCAGTGGCTGCCATGGCCACATGGATCATAACAGCTCCCACATTGATCACCATATGCCAAGCACTCGAAATGTGTCACAGTTCAGTTACACCTTTGAGGGAGATACTACCATCATCTCCATCTTACAGAGAAGGAAATTGAGGCTTGGAGAGATGACACGCTTCCTCAAGCTCACACAGTTAGCGAGGAGCAGAGCCCAAATTTGAGCCTAGTTCTGCTGCCTTCAGAGCCCAGATTGTAACAGTTCACCTCTTTGCTGCCTGGGGACTGGGGCTGCCTGGAGCTGGGTGGGTGCTTTACTCACTTCTTTCACTTGCTCATCTCCTGTCTGCAGGTCCGGGCCCTGGTGGCTGACTTTTCCATTGTTTTCTCCATCCTGATGTTCTGTGGAATCGATGCCTGTTTTGGCCTGGAAACCCCCAAGCTGCATGTGCCCAGTGTCATCAAGGTTTGCCCCTTGCCACCACTCTGGGCATCCAGTCTGCCTGCCTACCAGCTGTAGATTCTTTCCCCTCTGTGCTGATCAAACTCTCTTCTCCTCTCAGTACAGAGACCATTTTAGTTCTCTGTGTGCCACCTTTCCTGAATACTGGCTCCCAGGAGCTGGTCCTTTGAGGTAGGGCGGGGAGGGGTAACGTATTCACCAGGAAATCCTGATCTGTAGTCATGAGGTGAGGAAGGCACTGAAATTCACCCTCCAACCCAGCAGAAGCTTCTTGATTCGTGTTTGAGGGTTTCCAGTTCCCTGACCTCTGGCAATCTATAAGCTGGGCCAAATAGGATCTATTGAAACTGGTCCCTTAGAACAGTGATTCTCAAAGTGTGGGCCTCAGACCAATATCACAGCATCACAGTCACAGGGAACTCGTTAGAAATACAATTTCTCAGCCCCACCTGTGGAATCAGAAAAGCTGGGGGGTGGGACCAGCAATCTGCATTTTAACAAGCCCTTCAGGTGACTTGGAGTATGCTCGAGTTTGAGAACCACTGCTTAGAAATTACCCACTAGTCTAGAATTGGTGACATACGCTTGTAGCTAAACTCAGCCCGACTCCCTCATAAGAGCACCAACCAGCCAGGTGCAGTGGCTCACGCCTGTAATCCCAGCACTTTGTGAGGCTGAGGCGGGCAGATCATGAGATCAGGAGATCAAGACCATCCTGGCCAACACAGTGAAAACCCATCTCTACTAAAGATACAAAAAAATTAGCCGGGCATGGTGGCGGGCGCCTGTAGTCCCAGCTACTGGGGAGGCTGAGGCAGGAGAATGGCATGAATCTGGGAGGTGGAGCTTGCAGTGAGCCAAGATCACGCCACTGCACTGCAGCCTGGTTGACAGAGCAAGACTCCGTCTCAAAAACGAAAAGAAGAAAGAAAGAAAAAAAAAAAGAGCACCAAGCATCTCACCAGAGTAGGGAGTCCAGATTCTAGAACTTACCCTCCCTGTCTTTAAGGCTTTTTTTGTTGTTGTTGTTTGTTTTTTGAGACAAAGTCTTTTTATATATTCTCCTCATTCTTAACATGCAGGACTAACTGATGTTCAGCGTTTTACAGACAATTCTATAATGCTCCTAGACAGGCAACTCAGGAGAGGTAGAAGCAGCTGGCCCTGGGCCCACCCATTTCTTTATTCTTTTCTGTTGGACCTCATTCCTGCTATTTGTTATTTGCAGTGGGTGACTGTGCTCTCTCTCCTGGCTGCCCTTTGACCTTCACCTCCATGTTTCCTGACCAACCCCAGGGCTGTTGCAGCAAATTACCTCCTTAGTTTTACAGACGCTGTCTGAGTGCATGCTCCTTCCCATGTCTGAATTTAGTCTAAAGTTGCAGGTATCTAAGGTGTTTAAGGGAAAAGATTACACTTGAAAAGTACCCAAAGTCAGGGAAAGTCGAGGAGGTGGGACAGCAGGCCAGGCAGCAAGTGCCCTGGGACAAGAGAGAGAGGAAAGGGCCCCTCTCTGTTTGCTCCCATTCAGCCCACACGGCCTGACCGAGGCTGGTTCGTGGCCCCCTTTGGGAAGAATCCGTGGTGGGTGTACCCAGCAAGCATCCTGCCTGCCCTGCTGGTGACCATCCTGATCTTCATGGACCAGCAGATCACTGCCGTCATTGTCAACCGGAAGGAGAACAAACTGAAGGTAAGGCCGGTACTAGGAGCAGAGGCATAACCTCTTTCTTCCCACAAAGTCAGAAGGAGCGAAGGAAGGACATGATGCTTCTTTCAGTACTTTGGGCCAGGAAAATATGAGGACAGAAGACTGAAGTTCCCACTTGGTGTGTTGAGGGGGAAATGTGACCTCCAGATGTGGGTAAGGCCACCAGGGCTAGAGTGACTTTCTGAGGACCAGGACCAAACTAGGCTGGGCCACTGGGCACAGGCTCTCTGTCTTTCCCAAAGTGGCATCGAGTTCTTATGAGAATCAGCAGACCCTGATGGGGGCTCAGCCTAGAACACTGAGGCAGAGGAACTTCCTTAGCCTTCCTGGTCTCTGCAACTCCCCATCCAGCCTGTGAAACTGAGAAGACTCGGGTCACCCCCTCCCCCATCCCGGTCTGGACCACTCTAGGTGTGGCCTGTCCCAGCTGGGGCCCCTCAGGAACTGCAGAGACCCTGTGGCCACCTTCTGGGTCCTTCTCCCCAGAGACCCAAACCCAGGGCCTCTCCAAGCTTGAACATCCCTCTCTTCTATGACCCATGTCCCTTAGGCAGTTCACCCTTTCAGATGGGGTGGTAGGACCCGCCCACCTCTGCAATCCTTGCAAAGAGCACCTCAGGCCCCTTCAGTATCTTCTGGAAGGCAGGGGAGCCTTGAACCATGTTCCACAGAGTGGCTGCTTCCAGGAGGAACTGGCTCCCCAGAAACTTCTCCCTCCCCACCCCACCCCGCTCCTGCAGAAGGCTGCTGGCTACCATCTGGACCTGTTCTGGGTGGGCATCCTCATGGCCTTGTGCTCCTTTATGGGGCTTCCCTGGTACGTGGCTGCCACAGTCATCTCCATCGCCCACATCGACAGCCTCAAGATGGAGACAGAGACCAGCGCCCCTGGGGAGCAGCCCCAGTTCCTAGGAGTCAGGTAGGAGGGTCAGGACCTAGGAATCACCCAACGGGGAGGGGCCCACTCGGGGAGGGGAAGCTGGCTTTGCCTGCCACAAAAGAATTTGGGCTCTGATGGCCCAAGAACCACAGGGACATGAGTGCTATCCCTGGAGGGAGGGAAGGAGAGACAGAAGTCCAACTCTAAGTGGGGATTTTTACCTACTGGGCTCCAAGCAGTATGCATATCCCATCCATAAACACGCACACGTGCCAGACACTCATCTGCATCAGCCACCCAAGGTCCCCACAAGGCCTCGTGCTGTCCTGCTCTTTTTCTCTTCCTCAGGACCCTCCAGGCCCCTACTGCCCTGATGGCCCTCTTGTGGGTTCAGGTCCTGCTCAGTCTCCATTCCTCCAGAAGGCTATCCCAGGATCACCCCTACTCCCCGGTCCATGGCCCTGCCTGTCACTCCTGTTCCTTCACTTGCCCCTTCTCTTACACCCCGTGGTAGGCAGAGAAGTGCATCTTCAGCCCCTTAGGACCTCCAGGGTGAGACCACACCAAACCCTGGCATTCACCTACGTGGCTGCCCTAAGAACTTCTCCCACTATCTTGGGATACTTGGGCCACCCAGCCTGCCCGAATGACGCTTCTCTGCCTGACTGACGCTTCTCTGCCCGACTGCAGGGCTCGCCTGCCTCCCACCCCTGACACCTGCTCTGCTGGTGTCCCCTTCCCCAGATCCTCATTCATTGTGCCCCACAAAAGTGAAATCTTAAAATCAAAAGGCAGAGTAATAGCATTTTATCTTGCATGTATCCTCGCAACAATAGGTGCCATTATCTGCATATACTGAAGCTGAAGATGGGCAGGCTCCTGCCCAATGCCACATAACTAGCAAGTGGCGGAGCCAGGATCCAGCCCACATCAGTTCTGCTCAAGCACCCCAGCTACGAGCCACTACACTAAGCGGCCTCCCTCAATGCCCCTGCAAGATGCCTTGGGGGCTGCCTGTCTTCCCACATATGGTTCAGCTGGGCCTCAGGCAACCAGGCAGAGCTCCATACAGAAGCCCTCGAGGCCATGGCCTTGGACACAAACTTCAGGTGCCCACAGTGAGCAGGAGGGCCGGAGTGGTCACCAGGCATTTCCTGGTACACCCTGACCGTGTATTCCTCTCTGCCAGGGAACAGAGAGTGACCGGCATCATCGTCTTCATCCTGACGGGAATCTCTGTCTTCCTGGCTCCCATCCTAAAGGTGAGGTCCTGCACTCTCACCTAGGGCCTTGTCGCCTGAGAAAGCAGAGTGGATGCCTCAGGGAGGGAGGGGGTCCCCACATGGCTAGGGATCACGGGCCTGTCAGCCCCCTAAAAAAGGCACAGTCTTGGCCGGGCACAGTGACTCACACCTGTAATCCCAGCACTTTGGGAGGCCGAGGCAGGTGGATCACCTGAGGGCAGGAATTCAAGACCAGCCTGACCAAGATGGTGAAATCCTGTCTCTACTAAAAATACAAAAATTAGTCGGGCGTGGTGGCTAAGGCCTGTAATCACAGCTACTCGGGAGGCTGAGACACAAGAATCACTTGAACCTGGGAGGTGGAGGTTGCAGTGAGCCAAGATCATACCACTGCACTCCAGCCTGGGCAACAAGAGCGAAACTGTCTCACACACACACAAAAAAAAAAGAAAGAAAGAAGGAAAAGAAAAAGAAAGGCACAGTCTTACTAGGCCAAAGCAATGTTTCCACACTGTCACCATCGTTTTCTGTGATACTGCAGTTTTTTATCATCACCAATCCTCTCTCCCACCCCTCTCAGGGCCACTCTCACCTTCTGGAGGATACTCTTCCCTCTGAAAGTTCTACCAAGTTCTAGCCCTGCTTAGATCAGGAACTTCCTGAATGGGGTGTGTGTCCACATTGCTGGAGTTGGGGGCTCATGAAGTTTAAAACTTGCAGCACAAGGCCAAACATGGTGGTACATCCCTGTAGTCCAGCTACTCAGGAGGCTGAGGCGGGAGGATCACCTGAACTCAGGAAGTCTTGGGACCTGGGTGACTTTTTCCCACACAGCTTGAAGCTCCTCTTGCTCATGTCCCACCACAACAGCTAAGAGATTAAGTCAAGTAGGGGTACAATGGAGGCAGGTGTCCCCTACAAGGGTCTCTTTCTGGAGAGACTCCAGAAAGCAAGGTGTTCCCACCAGGCTTCCCTGCTCTCCACTCCAGCCAATCGCCCATCAATCTCCCTGTCCCTTGATCAGTGTTCACGTAAGACTTTCCTTTCTTGAATGAAGTTTACCTGTAATTGCCTCAACCTTTTGCCAATATTATTTTTCCTCTTTGAATATCTCAAAACAGCCCATGACCAGGCATGGTGGCTCATGCCTGTAATCCCAGGACTTTGGGAGGTCGAGGTGGGAGGATCACTTGAGACCAGGAGTTCAAGACCATCTTGGGCAACATAGCGAGACCCCCATCTCTACAAAAAATACAAAAGTTAGCCAGGCATGATGGTATGTGTGAGGCATGATCACTTGAGCCCAGGAGGTCGAGGCTGCAGCGAGCCTTGATCATGCTGCTGCACTCCAGTCTGGGCGACAGAGTAAGACCTCTTCTCAAAAAAAAAAAAAAAAAAAAAAAACACCTCATTCAGAGGTGACCTTGTAAGAAACAAAGGCTAAAGAATCATGATTCTGGCTGATGTATTTACAATGGAAAATATTTCTGGCTTGAGAATTGGTACTGGGCATACCTGAGCAGTAGGTAGGAGGCTAGCATTTTTAAAGGGATATTTCCCTTGTCGGGGAAACAAATTGCACACAGGAGGGCAAACATTTTGTTTATTTAAAAATATATTTTAAATGGCCAGGGACTATTTACTTTTGTAGAGAGGGTTCCAAGGTGCCATTGTGTATGTCAATTTTGACACTGTTTAACATACAAGTATTTGCATTAAAAAGCTCAAATCAGGCTGGGTGTGGTGACTCAAGCCTGTAATCCCAACACTTTGGGAGGCCGAGGCACTTGGATCACCTAAGGTCAGGAGTTCAAGACCAGCCTGGCCAACATGGTGAAACCCTGTGTCTACTAAAAATACAAAAATAGCTGGGTGTGGTGGCACACGCCTGTAGTCCCAGCTACTTAGGAGGCTGAGACAGGAGAATTGGTTGAGCTCAGGAGGGGAGGCTGCAGTGAGCTGAGATTGCACCACTGCACTCCAGCCTGGGCAAGACAGAGCGAGACTCCGTCTCAAAACAAAACAAAACAAAACAACCTTCGAATCAGCCAGGCATGATTGCTCACATCTGTAATCCTAACACCTTGGGAGGCTGAGGTGGGAGGATCGCTTGAGGACAATAGTTTGAGACCAGAATGACCAACATATCGAGAATCTGTCTTCAAAAAAAAAAAAAAACAAAAAAACCCAAATCCAAGAACAGCCTTCTTTAGGGTCCAAAAATTCCTCTAAAGCCCTTCTAGTGTTGGCATAGTTCTCTGTGCTCTCCAGAGTGCTCTAACATGACCACAAGGAGGAGCAGCCTCTGCTCACCATGGGGAGCCACAGCTGCAGGTGGAGAGAAGGCAAGGGGCAGAAACAGCTGAGATAGACAGCAGAAAAATGCTTTGAAAGGCTGTGAAAGATTTGGAATCATTCTTGTAGAGTGGGATGAATTCTATGATCCCATTTTTGAAAATGCAAACAAACTGCCTGTGTGCAAGTTTGGAGGGATGGGTACCCACCAAACTATTCGTGGTTAGTTGGTGATGAGTGCTGATTAGTTTACACACTTTTGTTCTGCTTCTGTTTTATGTGATTGTGTATGAGGCATGATTTCTGTGTTTTTTGTTTTTTGTTTGAGACGGAGTCTCTGTTGCCCAGGCTGGAGTGCAGTGGCATGATCTCAGCTCACTGCAACCTCTGTCTCCCAGGTTCAAGCGATTCTTCTGCCTCAGCCTCCTGAGTTGCTGGGATTACAGGCATGCATCACCATGCCTGGCTAATTTTTTTGTATTTTTAGTAGAGACAGGGTTTCACTGTGTTGGCCAGGCTGGTCTCGAACTCCTGATCTCAGGTCATCCACCTGCCTCGGCCTCCCAAAGTGCTAGGACTACAGGCGTGAGCCACCATGCCCGGCCTGATGCGTGATTTCTGTTAAGTGTCCTGGGTACTCCCTGCTGATGTAGGTCAGCTCATTAAAGTTCCCCATGCCCCTGCAGGCTGAGCAGTTTTAGGGGCCCTCACCTGAGGCTGGAGGTAGGAAGGAGCTGGCAGGAATGAGGAGGGGGCAGTCTGTGGAGTCTTCTCACTTTCCAGAAGGTATTTCTTCAGCCAGACCACATGGCTTCCGCACAGTGCAGTGAGGGACCAGGCCAGGAGAGCAGTTGCATGCTGGGCCAGCCTGAGAAGGGGCAGTACAGCCCCAGTGACCCTCATCTCCATCCCCACCCACACCCCAGTTCTGCTGACTCCCGGTTCCCCCAAACATCCAGCTTCCCAGCTGCCTCTGTGGTCAGGAGACACTGTCATCCAGAACAGGGTGGCCAAGGGCCTGACCCAGGCAGAGGCCGATCCAAAGCTCTGCTCTCATTTTAGTGCATCCCCCTGCCGGTGCTGTATGGAGTCTTCCTCTACATGGGCGTGGCCTCCCTGAATGGCATCCAGGTAAGGCTTTCACTCCCCAGGCTGCATGATCTGGAGTCAACATTCCATGTCTGGTTCCATGTCACCAAGACCCCCAATTCAGTTGTCCCAATTGTCCCCAATTGTCCTAATTCAATGAAAGAACAATAGTAATAATGGTACTACCACTGACTGATACTACCAGGCAAAATAAATATGCTAGGCCCTTCATAGGCCTCACGTAATTGAATCTATGTAATTACGTCCTCTGATCGCCATTTTACAGATGGGGACTGGAGGATCAGAATTCAAAATCTAGAAGGAACTGACTCCAGTGAGCATTTCATTATACCTCTTTCTCTTCCCTAAGGCAACTACGCAGAAGAAAACATTTTTGTTTTGTTCTGTATTTACTGTGAAATCCCAGAATTCTTAAACAGTTTGTGTTACAATTAACTTGCACTTTCCTTGAATATGGACAATGTCCATTTTGTGGCCAGCTCCAGGGCTGTTCCCCTCAACCGGGGCTCAGGACCCCTTCTCTAAGACCCCATTATGCATCCACCTAGACACCTCCAGTCCCCGTCCCATGCACCCTTAAGACCTGAGCAGGGGGCTTCCCCTCTCTGAGACCCCACCCAGGTACCCCTTCCGCTAGTCCCAGGGCCCAGCTGCCTGGCTGAGCCCATGCTGTCCCCCTAGTTCTGGGAACGCTGCAAGCTCTTCCTGATGCCGGCCAAGCACCAGCCGGACCACGCCTTCCTGAGGCACGTGCCGCTGCGCCGGATCCACCTCTTCACCCTGGTGCAGATCCTCTGCCTGGCGGTGCTCTGGATCCTCAAATCCACGGTGGCTGCCATCATCTTCCCAGTCATGGTAAAGTGGGCGTGGGCTTCCCCCTCCTGCCAGGCAGGTTGGCCTGGGCAACCCAGAGGTGCAGCACAACCTCCCCTCCTGCCACCTTCTACCTTCCTGTCAGCTGTGGTCTGGCTCCCTCGGGTCGCAGAGGCTGGCACAGAATGACCTGATTCGAGTTGTGGCCATCCAGGCCAGATGGTATGGGGTGGGGCAGAGAGGAGGCGGAAAAAGGAATGTCAGAGCAGCTCAGCGAGAATGCAGGGGCCACCCAGCTCCGGGGAGGGACAGAGAAAGGAAATCAGTTCAACCTGGACACCAAGTTCCCACTGCCAAAATATCAACCAGTCTCAGAAGTCGAGTACTAAATATAGATGTTTCCACCCTTCAAGATAGCTAAATTTGAAAAGCTAAATAGTGAAGTAGTGGGGCGGGGGAAGAACAAGGGTCAGAGATCAAGAACAACAAAACCCAATGACAGTATATATAAAGCTTGAGCAAGGGAAAGGTTACAGTTCTTTCACTATTCTTGCAAATATTATATAAATTTGCAATTACTCCAAATATTATATAAATTTGAAATTACTCCAAAATAAGAAGTGAAAAGAATGCAAAGCCAACAACATAATTGCCAGGAGCCTGGAGTATGTCAGCAAATGCCTGGGGAAAGCCTGAGGGTTCTGGGGTAGGGGCCAAAGTAAGGACACTGAGGAGAACTTGAAGTGCACACTCCTGGGAGGGGTCTAGTCCCTGGTTCTTGACCCTGGCTGCCCATGACAATCAACCCAGATCAATCAAATTAGAATCTCTGGGGAAACCCAGACTTTGATATTTTTATGAGGTCCACGGATGAGCACAGACATGCAGCCAGGGTTGAGAACCCGCACTGCAGGGAAAGGGAGATAGATCCTCACCCCGAGTGCCCTCAGGGGCCTCAGAGCTGTTGAAGGGAAAGGCAGTAGTAGTCATGATTAGCATTTACTGAGTGCTGTTCCACTGAGTCCACACCAGCCCCTGAAGCACTAGTAACCCAGCTTTACAGATGAGAACATGAGGCTCAGAGAGCATGAGCAGAGTGACCCTGGGCACACAGCCAGACAGGGCAGGGCAAGGCAAGACCCACACCCTCCACCTATTAATTTTTTTTGTTTAATTTGCATGCAGTAAAATTCAGTGGAGGGGTCTATGAGTTTTGGCAAATGTACAGAGTAGAGACAGACATAAATTCTTGGGCCTTACCTGACCTGCTAAATCAGAAACGGGGGGAATCCAGTGATTTGTGTGTTAACAAGCCCTCCAGGTCCTGGTGCATGCTCAAGTTTGAGAACCACTAATTTATGTATTTATTTAATTTGTTTGAGATGGAGTCTTGCTCTGTCACCCAGGCTGGAATGCAGTGGCACAATCTTGGCTCGTTGCAACCTCCGCCTCCCGGATTCTAGCGATTCTTCTGCCTCAGTCTCCTGAGTAGCTGGGACTACAGGCACTCACCAACATGCCCGGCTAATTTTTGTATTTTTAGTAGGGACAGGGTTTCACCATGTTGGCCAGGCTGGTCTCAAACTCCTGACCTCAGGTGATCCGCCCACCTCGGCCTCCCAAAGTGCTGGGATTACAGGCGTGAGCCACCATGCCTGGCTGAGAACCACTAATTTAAAGAATAACTGTAGTTCTCCAGCCCATGGCCCTTCTGAGGCTCCCCACTTCGGCTATCACAGGCTGTCCCTCTTGGTCACTGGTAGGAATGGTCACTCACCTGAGGGGCCAGACAAGAGGAACCACAGTGGAGGGAAGGTGAATAATGGCTTATGGGAGCTTCGAGATGGCTCCAAAGACACCACAAAAAGTCCCTGAACTCAGCAGACTGAGGGAGGAAAAAATCTATGCCTGAGTTTGGGCATTAAGACCACAGTTTTCTCTAAACTCTCACAAAACTTTAGTCTCTCTCCCGTTTCCCACCACAGATCCTAGGCCTCATCATCGTTCGAAGGCTTCTGGATTTCATCTTTTCCCAGCACGACCTGGCCTGGATTGACAACATCCTCCCAGAGAAGGAAAAAAAGGAGACAGACAAGAAGAGGAAGAGAAAGAAAGGGGCCCACGAGGACTGTGATGAGGAGGTGGGGAAGATGTGAGGCTGGGGCACAGAGGAGAAATCGAGAGTCCTTCTCTTCACTTTTGCCAGGGCTAGGGAGAGGGTGGCTTCTTGGGTGGCCTGCGGCAGTGCCTAGGCCCAATCCAGGATGGGCTGGGGCATCTGCTTGTCTTGATCTGGGGTGCTGAGGCTCTTCTGTTTATGTGAATATCCTCAGAGTGGGCCAGAGCGAATGAGACTCCGTGTCCAGGGAAAAGGTGACTGGCCATGCCCACTCTTTCCATCACTGTGGGCTTTATGGTTGTGATCACAGCAACCGGGTTCCTGCGGGAAGGGCTGGGAGGCAGCTCCAGCGTGGAAGGAGGTTATGAAGACTGACTTCCAGAGAGTGGAGCAGACTTGAGGAGAGGTGTCTAATGGGGACTTAAAAGTAGACTGGACTCCAGACAGGCAGAAGGGGCTGGGAACAAGTTTTGCTTGCACCTTTCCCTAGGGTACGGGGGACAAAGATGGGGAAAGGCAGGTACCCTGACCGAAAGGAGATGCTACATTTCCCAGACGCCTGGGACAACATGGTTGCCCCATCTGCCCCTCTTCTCCCATGCTCCCTTCCCATTTCACCCCCAAAACACTCAGGGAGTCAACAGACAAGGGGCCAGTCCAGAAATTATAGTGAATCACTAAACATGAGGCAGAAAGATTCTTAATTCACGTGTTCATTACATATGATGAAACTGTCCCCGCAAAAGGAAGTGACCTACCCAAAATGGACATGTAGCTACATTTCTAAGAAGGAATTAAAATAATTCCTGACTTTGCTGGTTTCTGATATGCTAAGCTGCCTATGCCATCTCCTAGTGCTCTGCTTGCCTCCCAATCTCCCAATTTGACCCAAACTCACGTCCCTGCATCTACCCTGTCCTGTTCTCATGATTTGGCCTCGTGCAGATGAAACATGTTCAAGGCAAATCCCTTCTGACTGGCTGGTGATGATTAAACCATCTTCTGATCAGTCAGAACTCCCCTGGTCCTTAATCACTGTGCTTTTCCAGGAAGAGTCCCATAATGCATGTGTTTGTAGATGATTTGTAAGGGTGAGTTCTGAAAACAAAGAAATAGAGACTACATGCCTTTTAAAGACACTTAGTTGTCATACTTTCAATAAATATTTGAGTGGCTACCACATGCCAAGAACTATTACAGGATTGGGAAAAAGAATCTCTGAATTAGGCCGGGCGCGGTGGCTCAAGCCTGTAATCCCAGCACTTTGGGAGGCCGAGACGGGCGGATCACGAGGTCAGGAGATCGAGACCATCCTGGCTAACACGGTGAAACCCCGTCTCTACTAAAAAATATAAAAAACGAGCCGGGCAAGGTGGCGGGCGCCTGTAGTCCCAGCTACTCCGGAGGCTGAGGCAGGAGAATGGCTGGAACCCAGGAGGCGGAGCTTGCAGTGAGCTGAGATCCGGCCACTGCACTCCAGCCCCGGCGACGGACCGAGACTCCGTCTCAAAAAAAAAGAAAAAAAAAAGAATCTCTGAATTATGATATATCAATGGAAAAACAGGATTCAATATACACAAATTCATTTTACTTGTCTTTATAGTAACACAGTTATTGTGTGAGGTTCATTCCCAAGTGACTGGTTGCTGTGACAGATAAAACCGTTTTGATGACATTCCTGGAAGAGTTGCGCTCTGTTCAATGGTGTGTATAGGACAGCAGGCTAACTGTGCCCATTCCCCCTCAGTGGGCCCCAGAGTGTTTGCAGCACCCCTGTTTTGTCTAGAGGTGAAGAGAATGGTGGTTTGCACTGCACGTGCATGCATTTTCCATCTTGGCAAGAAAGCCAAGTTGTTGGCCAGGCGTGGTGGCTCACGTCTGTAATCCCAGCACTTTGGGAGGCTGAGGCGGGGGGATCACGAGGTCAGGAGTTCGAGACCAGCCTGGCCAACACGGTGAAACCCCATCTTTACTGAAAATACAAAAATTTAGCTACGCATGGTGGTGCACGCCTGTAATCCCAGCTACTTGGGAGGCTGAGGCAGGAGAATCACTTGAACCCAGGAGACAGAGGTTGCAGTGAGCTGAGATCACGCCACTGCACTCCAGCCTGGGCAATAAAGCGAGACTCTTGTCTCAAAAAAAAAAAAAGAAAAGAAAGAAAGCCAAGTTGTTGTGTTGGTGTTTATCCTCTTTTCCCACTGTTTTTCTTCAGCCCCAGTTCCCTCCTCCCTCAGTTATAAAGATTCCCATGGAAAGTGTCCAATCAGATCCCCAAAACAGTATCCACTGCATTGCCAGTAAGTAAAACACATGGTGTCTCTCCCTTCCTACTTACTACTAATCCTCCATGTCTTTCCCCTAGGAACTTTCATCTGTAACTCAGGGGGATCTAATCATTTTGGATGCTACAGCAGCAGTCTTCAACTTTTTTGGCATAAGGGAAAAGTTTTGTGGAAGATAATTTTTCCACAGACCAGTAGGGGAGTGGGAAATGGTTTTGGGATGAGACTGTTCTACCTCAGATTCTCTTAAGGAGTATGCAACCTAGATCCCACGTATGGACAGTTCACAATAGGGTTCTCACCCTTATGAGAATCTGTTGCTGCCACTGATCCCACCGGAGGTAGAGCACAGAGGTTAATGCTTGCTTGCCCACACTCACCTCCTGCTGTGCAGCCTGGTTCCGCTACTGTTCCATGGCCTGGGGGTTTAGGACCTGCACTAGAAGACCTTTGTCCTAGGCAGAGATCAAAGAGAACTGGGCCACCAGGAATGGTACTCCAACCAGATGGGAAACCCCAGAGCAAAGCCTGCAGACTTGAATGACTAATCCTCACTTTAGTTAAGGCAAAATCCCTCATTCCCTCCTTTCCCCACGTGTCCCCAGATCCCTGTGGCATCTCCTGGCCCTCTTCTGTGTTGTTTCAGACCACATCAGTCCAAACATGGCCCACCAGGCCTCCCATGTTTTCCAGTGCCTGTTGAAATGGTTGAGGGCTCAGAACCAAGCTTTCCCCTTTAGAGAAATAGGTAGCATAGCACTTGGGTTATAAGTCAGGCGTAATTGGAGATCCCCGTGGTGGTTGTGCTGTGCCTGTGTGAATCCTCAGCACCTTCTCAGCAGACAGCTGAGAGGGAGACTGCCTGGGAGGGATTGGGCACTGCTTACAGAAATCCTGGGAGATTCTATTGCTGCCTTTAACCCCTCCCGGCCTCAGCTCCCCATAGGTGGCCAGTCCTGTCATCCAGGCAACATAGCCTGTCCCGAGTCTTCTGAAAGATCCCTACCTTAGTCCCAAGCCCAGTGCTTCTAATACAGGGCTTGCCACCCTCAAAGACAGATTAGGGGTGGGTGGCCAGGGCGTCCTTCCCATCAGCAGTATCCCTCATAAGCACCTCAAGATCTTGAGTTTCTCAGGCTCTTCCCTGACTCCCATCTCTCTCTTCCCTGGCCCTCTCATGCCTCACACCCCCTAGCCCTGGCTGAGAGCCTTCTGGGTGAAGGAGTAACTAAGCCCAAAGCCACACATCTCTGAGGCCCTGTATTCCTCTTGCATAGTGTTGGCTATAGGATTAGAGAAGGAAAAGAGAGGAAATGGTGGGGGAAGCCCGGAGAAATATGGTGCTCAAAACTGCTCCACATCTGACATTTTCATTTTCCTACCAGGAAAAAGATCTTCCAGTTGGAGTTACTCACTCTGATTCTTCCTTCAGTGACACAGAACTTGATCGAAGGTAAACACTGTTAGGTAGACTCCTTGCATATTAGGTAAGAGACTGGGAAATGGTCGGGAAGGTGGAGAGTCTAGGATTTCCCAGGCTAGCTGTCCTCTCAGTAGAAGGCCCTTACTGGTCCCCAACTGGGAGTCAAAGGCTGACAAACCTGACTCATCATTCAGGGCCAAGAAACAAATATGTCTTCTTACTGACATAACAATATGGTTACAACACACAAAGGTATTCAACTTTAGTAAAGGAAATTCTTACAAAAGACTGGGTAGAACAAAAATTGAAAGTAAATGTTGTGGCTGGGCACCGTGGCTCATGCCTGTAATCCCAGCACTTTGGGAGGCCAAGGTGGGCAGATCATGAGGTCAGGAGATCAAGACCATCCTGACTAACACGGTGAAACTCCGTCTCTACTAAAAAAAATACAAAAAAATTAGCTGGGCGTGGTGGTGGGTGCCTGTAGTCCCAGCTACTGGGGAGGCTGAGGCAGGAGAATGGCGTGAACCCGGGAGGCGTAGCTTGCAGCGAGCTGAGATCCCGCCACTGCACTCCAGCCTGGACGACAGAGCAAGACTCTGTCTCAAAAAAAAAAAAAAAAAAAAGTATATATTGATAAAAAGAAAACAGAAGCCGGGTGCGGTGGCTCACGCCGGTAGTCCCTGTACTTTGGGAGGCTGAGGCGGGCAGATCACAAGGTCAGGAGATTGAGACCATCCTGGCTAACACGGTGAAACTCCGTCTCTACTAAAAATACAAAAACTTAGCCGGGCGAGGTGGCGGGCGCCTGTGGTCCCAGCTACTTGGGAGGCTGAGGCAGGAGAATGGTGCGAACCCAGGAGGTGGAGCTTGCAGTGAGCTGAGATTGCGCCACTGCACTCCAGCCTGGGCGACAGAGAGAGATTCCACCTCAAAAAAAAAAAAAAAAAAAAAAAAAGCAGAAAAACTAGGCATGGCTTAAGTGTAACATCACTGAAAGCCAGGATAAATGAACGCTAAGGATCAAAACCCCAGGGTACTCTGTAGAATGAATTAACAGCAGGGTTAATTAGCAAAGGTCAGAAAGGGTATGGAGGAAAGCCAACATCAGAGATCAACATCAAAGCTAACATCAGAGATCAACTCGAGATGGGAACTGTTAAGAATAAGTTCCAGGCCGGTTGCCAGGAGCCCCCATGCCAACAATGTGATTCTGTTCTTCATGAGAAGCCACCCGTGAAAAAGGTGAGACTCCCTGATGATGACACAGTGGGCTCCAACACAGAAAAGAGGAATTCAGAGGCAAGAAAGGCTTTACTTCATTGTTACTTGGGAAGATGCCAGGGGCAGTCCCACTCCTACCTTGTGCCCTAGAATGGACAGGGATCAAACAGTAGTTACAGCACAGGCTATCCCAAGTCTAGAAGATCAGTCTCCAGGCACAGAGGGCACTCATCCAAGAGATTTTTGGGGAAACAGGGGACAGGGGATCTTCTGAATCATAAGGCAAAGCTGCTACCCCAATGCCAGGGTGAAACAACAGACTTTTCCCCAGTTCAACCCTCCCTAAGCAGCAGTCCCAAGGATGATCTAGCCCAAAGTGTCACCTGTCCCAGTTACATCTCCGCCTTCCTTCTCATCCCACATCCCCGGGCAGGCTCCTATACCTGTGATGCCATTGATCATTATACAGTAGTACACCAGTAATACCAGTATTAGGAGAAAGCAGTCTATCTTATTTTCATTTATAAAATAATCTACACGAAATTGACTAACTGCTCCCAATTTCAGGCAGTAGAGAGAAAATTTGGACCAGGTTAAAGGTTTCCAAAACCCTGTTAAATTACACAAAGCCCTAAGACAAGGTCAGAAATGAAGAAAATTTGGTAACTGGAGATGGCATCTCCCAACCTCATTGATGTTTTACTGAATTTATGAAAACAGATGGAGGCAAAGACCACTAAATAACAAGATTCTATTTCAGTGAAAGGCTCTGCAACATGATCTGGTTTAACAAAGACTAAGCATCAATGATCTACCAGGTGCGATGCTTAATCCCTGGGGATGTAAAAAAGAATGGCATGGAAGGAGCACCCTGTGCAAGAATAACGGAGCACACAGGGAGGGACTGGCCTCGTTTTGAGAATCTAGGAAAGAGAAACTGGAATCTGCCAGACATAGAGCGGGGCAGAATAAAGAAAAGGAAAGGCATTGCAGGCAGTGGACACAGGTGCGAAGTACCATTTGAAAACACGCACACACACACACACACACACACACACACACACACAGAGCAAAGAACACTGCATTGGATAGGGCAAACTAAGCAGGCAGGACTACAAACACAGAAGGCTGTATTTGTGTTTGTGAGAAGACAGATACTCCTGTCTTCTCACACTAAAGAGCTTAGATTTTTTGAACAATGAGGAATCGCCAAATCTGTGATTTCAAAAGTTCACCTTGGCAGCAATGTGAAGATAGGTTTACAGGGCGAGACCAGGTGCATAACTATGGCTGAAGGCCAAGCCAATAGGAAACTGCTCATTCTGGCATGTGCTGAGAGTTCAGAAGTGAAGACAGAAGTATTTGCATTAAAGCCCTGCTCTAGGGGATGGGTTCAAAACACCAAGAACTACATAATCCTTCTTTCCTACTTCTTGTTCAGCATCACCTTGCACTTCAAAATCTCCTGTCCAGCTTCACCTGCTTTCAACTACTCACGGAACCCAGTGTTCATGGTGCCACAGGTGAAGATAGAGATGGAGTCAGACTATGACTTCACAGACATGGACAAATACCGAAGAGAAACTGACAGCGAGACCACCCTCTAGGATGAAGCAGCTTCTCCCAGATGGGAGATGGAGAGCCTGGCTTCGTCTTCATTGGGAGGGTCTTAACTTTTCTGTGCCTGTTTCCTTCTTTATCAAACAGAGGGAGTCCTTCTGCCTAATAGAAAACTGGAGATCTGTTGATGAAAAGTACTGCTTAGATGCAAAGCTCTCCCCTTCCTTTCGTAGTAATTAAAATACCTAAAGCTAAATATTTTATTTTATTTTAAAATGCAGTCCAGCATAGAAATTCTAACATTTCTTTGGAAATAAAAAAAAATGCTTGCTTCCCCAAATCATAGCTAAGATAAAAGGGCAATAGTCAATTCATATTTAAAACAAATACCAATTTAAAATTGTTTAAAGGTTAGATTTAAATACAAATGTTCTCAAATGAACTTGTAATATACTCTTATGTCACTAGACCATCTTTGGAATATTTGGCAATTCTGCATATTAAGAAATGCTGAAAAGGTCATATCTTTTCTCCCTGTCACATCCAGTTTCCTAAGGGTTATATGAAAAGTTTGAACCAGCCGGGCACAGTGGCACACACCTATAATCCTAGTACTGTGGGAGGCCGAGGGAGGCGAACTGCCTGAGCTCAGGAGTTCGAGACCAGCCTAGGCAACATGGTGAAACCCCATCTCTACTAAAATACAAAAAATTAGCTGGGCTTGGCGGCATATGCTTGTAGTCCCAGCTATTAGGGAGGCTGAGGCAAGATAATCGCTTGAACCTGGGAGGCAGAAGTTGCAGTGAGCCGAGATGGTGCCACTGCACTCCAGCCTGGGCAACAGAGAGAGACTCCGTCTCTAAACAAACAAAAAGTTTGAACCATCTGCAGTATGGGCCTTGCTCCAGAAGTGTGACTGGGGCTTTCCCAGATTGAAAAGCCAGTTCCAAAACTCTGTTAATGAAAGAACCAATCCATCTGAGTGGATAAATGTTTCCAAAATAAAATAGTTCTTGTTAAAGTGAAATTTGAAACCACACGTTAAATCAACAAAATGATCATTTAAATTAGTATCACTGGTTTTTCATACCTGGAATCACATTTCATTATACGTTTGGGTGGGTCTTTCCTGCAAATTTTCAACATTTATTCCCAAAGTCAAACTCCCATTTATGTGAACAATACAGGTTAGACAGAGGTAATGTCACATTTTACATTATAACTTTGCAATATTAATCAACCTAGTACTTTAAAGGAATTACTGAAAACTATTTGGGAAGATAAAAACCAGTTTCAATGAAGCAAACCTATTCCTCATGAAACTTAAGATCAGTCATTTTACCTTCAGTCCACATTTAATGAACACCAACCATGTTTATTTAATGCCTACTATGACCCCGACAGCCACAGTGCATCTGACACTTACTTTCTCCAAAACAACTATGATTCGAACCTTGAGTAAATCACTTTGGTTATTATATTTGCTCAAGATGACAAATGCAGGTGCTTTCTTTTTTAAAGAAAAATGACACTAGATCATTAACAGATCAGGACAGGTAACTGGCCTCTGTAATCCCGAGTCTAGTGGAGTGCCTGGTCCACAGAAAGCTCTCAGTGTTTGATTAATCTCAGAGCTCCCTTCCAAGGGATACTGCCAAGAGGTAAAGCTCTAAACCTCTACTCCTACTGAGAGCAGAATTTCTTAGCTAATCCAGAACCATCTCCTTTGCTTAAGTATAAATTCTTGCCAGCACAGTGGCTCACACCTGTAATCCCACTACTTGGGAGGCTGAGGTTGGGGGATCAGTAGAGGTCAGGAGGTCAAGACCAGCCTGGGCAACATAGTGAGACCCATCTCTAAACAAGTGTTTAAAAATTAGCCAGGCATGCTGTCACACGCCTGTAGTCCCAGCCATTTTGGAGGCTGAGGCAGGACGATCCCTTAAGCCCAGGAGTTCAAGGCTGCAGTGAACTATGATCACGCCACTGCACTCCAGCCAGGGAGACAGCTGGAATCCATGTCTTATAAACAATAATAATTAATGTTTCTAAAAAGTATTTATTATCATCCGCTCCAATCCTGGGAAAGCTAACAATCCACCCTTAACCTTTCCGTTTTAAAACCTGGCTGATTTGGAATAGGACTTTGTCCAAATTAAATTGTAGAAATGCTGTGGATTCAAGAGTAAACCTGCTTGATTAATCAGACAAGCTGGAAAACTACTGTTAATTTCTTTGTTGTAAATTGATCACTGTAATTTTACCTTACATGTCATTTATATTTTGTATATACATGAACATTTTAATCTCCATAGCTTTTAACAGGTTGACATAATACTTCTCCATGCAGTCAGTCAGTCATTTGTTCCACTTGTAACTCTAATTCAATAAAATTTAATCCTGTCTGGTCATCTAGCTCCATGTTTAATAATCTAGGTAAGTAAGTAGGCATGGCTTATAGCCATGAGCTATACCTCACTTACAAAAACATCTCCAACAAACTATCGAAACTTCTTTCAACTCCAGAGAACTATGAAAAGAATAACGCTAGCTGGCAGAAGAACAAGGATGGAGGTAGGTCAACTCAACTTTCTTTCTCTTTCTGCCTCAAGCTGCCTAGAGCAGGAGCTACTTCTGCTTGCCTGAAAGCCAAAAGCCAAAATAGACAAGAAACCTACCCCTGCCTCAAGTATTTAACAGATTAAGCTCCTAGCTTGGCACAATCTGTTGGATATAAGACTGTAGGACAGGCCCGGTGCGGTGGCTCATGCCTGTAATCCTAGCATTTTGGGAGGCCGAGGCAGGTGGATCACTTGAGGTCAGGAGTTTGAGATCAGCCTGGTCAACGTGATGAAACCCCGTCTCTACTAAAAACACAAAAATTAGCAGGGCATGGTGGCATGCACCTGTAATCCCAGCTACTCAGGAGGCTGAGGCACAAGAATTGTTTGAACCCAAGAGGCAGAGGTTGCAGTGACCCGAGATCATGCCACTACACTCCAGCCTGGGCAACAGAGTGAGACTCAGTCTCAAAAAAAAAAAAAGGCTGGAGGATGAGGCTGGTTTCTCCAAAGCTCTTTAAACCTCTGTTTGGGCGTGGGTGGCCCAGGCCTGTAATCCCAGCCCTCTGGGAGGCTGAGGCAAGAGGATTTATTTATTTATTTATTTATTTATTTATTTATTTATTTATTTATTTATTTTTTGAGTCAGAGTCTCGCTCTGTGCCCCAGGCTGGAGTGCAGTGGCGCAATCTTGGCTCACTGCAAGCTCCGCCTCCCAGGTTCATGCCATTCTCCTGCCTCAGTCTCCTGAGTAGCTGGACTACAGGTGCCCGCCACCGCGCCCGGCTAATGTTTTGTATTTTTAGTAGAGATGGGGTTTCACCGTGTTAGCCAGGATGGTCTCGATCTCCTGACCTCGTGATCCACCCGTGTCGGCCTCCCAAAGTGCTGGGATTACAGGCGTGAGCCACCGCGCCCGGCCGAGGATTGATTTCTTGAGGCCAGGAGTTCAATACCAGCCCAGGCAACAGAGCAAGACCCCATCTCTACAAAAAAAAAAAAGAAGAAAAAAAAATTATCTATTTAAGGCTATAGAAGTAAGTATTACTGAATATAGGAATATCTACATTGATTAAATGAGAAAAAAACTCTGGTTAGGTCATCACTAAGAGTCATAGGAAGACAGAATTTCAGAAATTCATACCACACCAGACAGATGTGTTTTATTAAAAAAGAAAAAAAAAACATTTAATCAGAAAGTCTAATTAAATTCAATATTAACTCAAACTCTTAAAAAATTTATGGAAAAGTCAACAGGGTACATACATCACAGAAAAACAGGCAGTTGCTGACAGTTCTTTGGTGGAAAAGTAAGTTGCATACTTACCCAAGCTGCCCAAATGATTATCAAGCTAAGTTTGTTTTTCAAAAATAGGTTTTAAGATACACCAAAGAAACTATACAATACAAAAATTTAACAATAAAGTTAAAGTATATAGCAAAAGCCAAATATGACAACACACATGAATAATGTATAAAAGAAGCCTTTCAATCCTAGAAAACTAAAATGGGGAGAACTTACTGAAGGGTAACATACATAAAATGAGTACTAATAGCAAGGAATAATCCTAAACATTTTCCCAATGACTAAGCTTCAAAAAGACAGCTTAGGAAAACAATTAACATGTAGTTTTTCTTTTTTCCTCTAGCCAATTCAGTTCTACTTAGATAAATCTGGTTACCAATCAATACACATATAAATTAGAATAATTTTTTTTCTGCTCAATTACTACTATTTTTTCTTTTTCACCTTTTCCCTAATTTTCTCTAGCAACACTTTTCCTTTGGTTTGGTCAGTTGAACTCAAAAGGTTTGGTACCTAAAATGAGTATTCAACTGTTATTAGAATAGCACTTGGGAAATGCAATCCTAGAAAAGGCAAATGTGTAACCGAGTTTGACAAAGTGAAGCATCCATTCTCCATATGGTAATGTCTCCCACGTTAATCACTAGGTTAATGGCTGCTCCTGGCTAGATCACAGGACCCTGCATGATACTGGAATGCTCCCTGGTGAGGTACTGCAGAGGTATGTGCAGAAACACCCACCCATTTAAGCTTTCAATAAATACAAGGCATCATTTTAAACCATTTCAGTAGAATAAATTAAAAATATTGCATTTCTATTGGCCTGCTTTGCTTCTTCAGCTGGCCTGGAGTGCTGTTTGTGACACAGAAGACACAATAGTTAATTAGTGGCTACTCCAAGCTCTTTAGACTTCACGTCTCGCTCTTCAAGCCTCAGCACCTTTTTTGCAGCAATAATGGTATTCTTCATTAGCATTGCCACTGTCATGGGGCCAACACCTCCAGGAACTGGAGTGATATACCCGGCTTTTTGTCTGACTCCTACATAGAAACAAGACAGGCAGGCTGCTTTAGTTATGGCAAAGGACATGTGTGTACTTTAATATATTATGAAACAAGCATGCAAGGAAAAAGTAACATACATACGCATAAAACTCAAAATTTTATCACATCTACATCATTCAAGGTTTTGTGAACACACTAGTAAAATAACATGCACACACAGAATTGTTAAAGGAATATTTATACATCTAAGTAACCTATAAAGAAATCTATTAAAGAAACATCTAGGCCAGGCGTGGTGGCTCAAGCTTGTAATCTCAGCACTTTGGGAGGCCGAGGCGGGCGGATCACAAGGTCAGGAGATCGAGACCATCCTGGCTAACACGGTGAAACCCCGTCTCTACTAAAAAATACAAAAAACTAGCCGGGCGAGGTGGCGGGCGCCTGTAGTCCCAGCTACTCAGAAGGCTGAGGCAGGAGAATGGCGTGAACCTGGGAGGCGGAGCTTGCAGTGAGCTGAAATCTGGCCACTGCACTCCAGCTTGGGCGACAGAGTGAGACTCCGTCTCACAATCAGAAGAAAAAAAAAAAAAAAAAAATGAAACATCTAGTAGGTTAACTGTGTGGGAATGGGAGTTGTAAGTATAATAATAATAAGCATTACCTCAATAGCTGCCTACAGCATTTTATTAATTTAAGTATAATTTGTCCAAAGCAGAAAGCACAGTAATTTTTTAAAAGTGAGAAGTAAAAAAAAAAAAAAAATTAACCTCATGTTAAAAAGAAAATCCTTACATACCTATGCATGGGTTTGACTGCTTTAATAAAAACAGAAAGCTAGGAATAGGATTATCAGCATAGGCCGGGTGCAGTGGTTCATGCCTGTAATCCCAGCACTTTGGGGGACGGAGGCAGAGTGTGAGGTGGGGGAGATTGTTTGAGGCCAGGAGTTTGAAACCAGCCTGGGCAACATGGTGAAACCCCATCTCTACAAAAAATACAAAAATTAGCCAAGCGAGGTGACATGTGCCTATAGTACCAGCTACTCAGGAGGCTGAGGCAAGAGAACTGCTTGAGCCCAGGAGGCAGAAGCTGCAGTGAGCTGAGATCATGTCACTGTACTCCAGCCTGGGCAACAGAGAGGGACCCTTGTCTCAAAAAAAAAAAAGGAAAGAAAAAAAGGATTATCAGCATAATTCAGATAAACATTCTATCTTTAGAACTGAAAGGAGAGGCCAGGTACAGCGGCTCACACCTGTAATCCTAGCACTTTGAGAGGCTGAGGCAGGCAGATCACTTAAGGCCAGGAGTTCAAGACCAACTTGGTCAACAGAGCCAAACTCATCTCTACTGAAAATACAAAAAATTAGCCGGCATGGTGGCACATGCCTGTAATCCTAGCTGCTCGGGTGGCTAAGGCAGGAGAATCACTTGAACCTGGGAGGTGGAGGTTGCAGTGAGCAGAAATCACACCACTGTACTACAGCCTGGACAACAGAGTGAGACTGCCTCTTAAAAAAAAAATAACTGAAAAGAGACATCTACTAGTATATTCTAGTATTTCAGGGGTACGGTTTTTTCCTGGACCATTTTAACTTTCTAGGCCTGTGATCTCTCAGTGTGAAAATGAGAACTCTCTTAACATTTTTTGGGAAACTCTATGATTTAGAAAAATCACTTCATCAAATTTTCAAACTTGTTAAAAGTCAAGAAATTGCTTGAATTATGAAGTAAGTTCTAAGGAAAAAAATAATTCCCTGAAAAGTTTATAACTACTCTCCATCACTATGATGAAACAACTAAAATAATTCTAGAATGGCTGTAATTTTAAAAAGGTTTCTCTAATTCTTACGAAAAGCATACTAAGGCCAGGTGCAATGGCTCACACCTGTAATCCCAGCACTTTGGAAGGCCAAGGTGGGAGATCACTTGAAGAGTGATCAGACCAGCGTGGCCAACATGGTGAAACCCCGTCTCTACCAAAAATACAAAAAATTAGGTGGGTATGGTGGCACATGCTTGTAATCCTGGCTACTGGGGAGGCTTGAAAGCACAAGAACTGCTTGAAGCTGTGAGGTGGAGGTTGCACTGAGCTGAGATGGTGCCACTGCACTCCAGCCTGGGTGACAGAATGAGACTGTTTTTAAAAAAAGAAGAAAGAGAAAGAGAGACAGAAAGAAGAAAAAAGAAAGAAAGGAAAGGAAAGGAAGGAAGAGACAGAGGGAAAGAGAGAGAGAGAAAGAAAGAGAAAAAAAAGGAAAAGGAAAGAAAGAAGGGAGGGAGGAGGAAAGAGAAACAAAGAGGAAGATGGATGGAGGGAGGGAGGGAAGGAAAGAAGGGAGGGAGGGATACGGACTGGGTGCAGTGACTCACACCTATAATCCCAACACTTTGGAAGTCCCAGCTACTTAGGAGGCTGAGGCAGAAGAATCGCCTGAACCTGGGAGGCAGAGGCTGCAGTGAGCCAAGATCGCGCCACTGCACTCCAGCCTGGGCAACAGAGTGAGACTCCCGTCTCAAAAAAAAAAAGTAAATAATCTATCCTAAATGTCCATGAAAGGTAGTACTTATTGATTTCATTTTTAAAAATAAAATTTTACCATTTACCTTCAAAATCCACATCTCCAACCAACTTGGGTTTGGCAGTTACAGGATCATGAACTCTATTTATTCCCACATCAATGACTGCTGCTCCTTCCTTGATCATATCTGCTGTGATCAGATTTGGAATACCTGGAAATGGAGAAAGGAAAAATTAGCTTAGTACTGAAAACAGTCTACCTGTCAGATTGTTGTCTAATTTCAACTTCAAGAGACCTGGAAGAACTAATTAACATGTTTTATTAAAACCTGTTAAAAATATTAACTAAGGAACCATTTACTTTTATTATTTATTTATTTTGGTTCCTGACAGGAAACAAAAGGAACTGTTTAAACTTTATACAGTAAATATTAATATAAATATTTTGAAGCTTTAGGAATAACTTTCACCCATCCAGACTATAATGGAATGCCAGAAACCAGTATTCCAATCACAACTCTATCCTCATCTTTGTAGGCAGCTCAAAGAATCATCATGAGGGGAAGGATGAATAGTAGCTAGGCAGGCGAATTCTAAGATGAGGGGTACAACCTCCTCTTCTGAGGTGAAGCCCTTCCCTCCATTCCCCTTGTGTTCTTACCTGCAGCAGATATTACAATATCTGCAAGAATTGTATGTTTCTTCAACTGCTCTTTGGGAGTATATCGATGAGATATTGTAACAGTGGCATCACCTAGAAAGAAAACAATAGATGTCTTGATTTCTGACACAAAGCTGGGACTGCATTAGGTCTCAACTAGTCAAGTCACTGTAGAAACTCAACAATGCTGCGGTGGCTCACGCCTGTAATCCCAGCACTTTGGGAGGCCAAGGTGGGCAGATCATGAGGTCAGGAGTTCAAGGCCAACCTGGCCAACATAGTGAAACCCCACCTCTACTAAAAATACAAAAATTAGCTGGGCATGGTGGCGCATGGCTGTAATCACAGCTTTCTTGGGAGGCTGAGGCACAAGAATCGCTTGAACCTGGGAGGTGGAGGCTGCAGTGAGCCAAGATTGTGCCACTGCACTCCAGCCTGGGCAAGAGAGCAAGACTCCCTCTCCAAAAACAAAACAAAACAAAAAAACTGACTTAATGGCATGTGTCATATTTTCTGGACAGCTAATTGTCATTTACTTTTTTAAAATTAATACCTAATTTCATATAGCTTTAAACCATTGGTCCCAGCTCGACTGTTTTGAGTCATATAATTAAATTTATTCATCGTATTTTTAAAGCCTTTCAAGTTTACCTTTTCTAAGCAAAATATCACTAAAATTACTCAAGGTTGTTTTAAGTATGTTGAAAGATTGCTGAAAGTATAGTTTTGCCATTATTTCTGATATAATCATGTAAGGTCATTATTACAATAATTATGTGATAACAGATTGATGAGGCTTTACCTTAGAACCAATTAAAAGAACTTGACAGGACACATTACAGTCATATCAATTCAATCCTTTGCAACGGCTTAAGATTTTTTCCACTAAATGACACAGTATCTTTGAATAAGAACTGCTCCTTAGCTCCAGCTATCAAAGCTATAGCTGAAATTTTCTAATTGCCTACAATCATGCTTATACTCAAAACTTAAGTTTATTTCTAAAGCTAGTTACATGATAAATGAATAATAAAGAAACTCAGGTGACACCGGGTGCAGCTTCTCTACAAAGGTTACTCCCTGAATTATCTGTTAACAAAATTTCAACAAATACAAAGTATAACACAGTTAATACTTCCAAACATGCACAGGATGGCTTCTGAGAGTTCTTACATGGGGAAAAAAGGACAGTGTTCCCTGAAAACAATTTCCTTACCTCCAGGACGTTCATGTGCCCCATCTGTGTGCAGTAACATTGCAATGGGCATTCCAACATTTTTTGACCTTCCAGCCACAACCACATTCTTCCCTAAGGTTGGAATACCTATAAAAATATATGTATTTACATTAAAAGTAGTGCCAGTCCAAAGCAAAACAAAGTCAGATGGCCTAGAACATGAAGCCAATTTTGATAGAGAAGTCACTGAGCTTACTGCCTCATCAGTCAACTGGAGCTGTAACTTGCTACACATAAGGACTAAAAGAAAACAGGAGAAAGCATACTATAGGCTACAAAATGTTACAGGAATGTGCACTGTCACCACTATTAAATCTTAAATTTCCTTCACTGAGGGCTGGGGTGGTGGCTCACACCTGTAATCCCAGCAGGAGGGAGGATTGCTTGAGGCCAGGGAGGCTAAGGTAGAATTGCTTGAGGCCAGGAGTTTGAGACCAGCCTGGGCAGCATGGTGAAACCTTTGACTCTTAAAGAAAAAATTAAAAAGAAAAATAGAAAGTTTCCCTCACCAAGGCTTCCAGATTAAAAGCAAAAACTGTCATAGGCAACTGTTAAGGGCAGGCACGATGGATCATGCCTCTAATCCTAGTACTTTGGGAGGCGAGGGGGCGGATCACTTGAGGTTAGTTCGAGACCAGCTTGGCCAATGTGGTGAAACCTGTCTCTACTAGAAATAAAAAAATTAGCTGGGCATGGTGGCATGTTTCCTGTAGTCCCAGCTACTCAGGAGGCTGAGGCACAAGAATCGCTTGAACCCGGGAGGCGGAGGCTGCAGTGAGAGAAGATCCTCTGCACTCCAGCCTGGGTCACAGAGCAAGACCCTGTCTCAAAAAAAAAAAAAAAAAAAACTGTTAAGAGAGGTAAATTCTGGGGAGTAAGACTAGAGGATATGGGGTGGGGTTTCCACTCTTTGGGACTGTATTATGAGTTTTTACCATTTGCAGGTACTACTTTTATAATATTAACAGACATACAATTCTGGGATATACCTACCAGTTCGCTTAATTATTTCCCAAACACCCCATGGGGTAGCCGGTAACATGGAATACTGGTCCAAACACATTCGCCCTACATTAATTACATGAAAGCCATCAACATCCTTGTCTGGAGAAACAGCATTGCAGATCCTTCTCTCATCAATATGCTCTGAAAAAGAAATCGGCAGTTGCCTTAAATCACCACCGCACAGTCAGCACTGCCTGACTCCAGCTTATCTGCTTCGTCAAGGAAATCCATTCTTCTACAGCTTGCCTCCGAGATGTACTTCATCTGCACGGAAGGAACTCGCATAAGCAAAGCCAAACACCAATAGCAAAGCCAGTATCATCTATCAGTTGCTTCCCTCCACTGTCCTTTGTATCAAGACCACAATACTAAATCAAGGGGTAATGGGTATTCTGAGTTGGTCTGTCCCATTCTAATAAAATATTCACTCTTTTGCGTTTACTTTGCCTTTAAGCCAAATCCACATGAAGAGCCAGGTGTATAAAATAACAAGGCCTTTTTACTCCTCAGAAATCATTTTAGGTAAGGCATGGTAGTTCATGCCTATAATTCCAGCACTTGGGAAGCACGGAGTCTAAGACCAGCCCAGGCAACACAGAAAGACTTCCATTTTTAGGAAAAATATAAAAAGTAGCTGGGCATGGTGGCACACACCTATATAGTCCTAGCTATGTGGGAGGCTGAGGCAGGAGGATCCCCTGAACCCAGGAGCTTGAGCATGCAATAAGCTATGATTGTACCATTGCACTCCAGCCTGCATGACAGAGTGAGACAAGGAAAGGAGAGGGAGAGGGAGGGGGAAGGGGGAGGGGGAGGAGCAGAAGCAGCAGCAATCATTTAAATGGTGGAGTCCAAAACTCACCTGGAAGAGGCAGCTGAACAAGGAGGCCATCTACATTATCATCATTATTCAGTTTATTGATTAAATTCAACAATTCTTCCTCTGAAATTGAAGCTGGTTTCACAATTGTCTCACTGTTGATTCCTATTATAAGAAATTTTGAGGTTAAAAAAATTTTTGAGGCATTTAATGAGCACTGCTATGTTGCCTACCATACTTGGCTACCATACAGGTTTTGTATCATCACACCCATCCCTAGAAGCTGAAGTAGCTCAAGGAACCTAAAAAAAGTAACTTCACAAATATATACGCTAGAGAATACTAGCTTAACACATCCTGTATACCTCATTCTATGCAATCCTCATTAACCTTATTTTACAGATAGACTGAGGCTCAGAGAGATTTAAAAATAAGCGAGCTAGGCCAAGCGCGTGGCTCATGCCTGTAATCCCAGCACTTTGGGGGGCCAAGACCGGCGGATCACGAGGTCAGGAGATGGAGACCATCCTGGCTAACACGGTGAAAACCCGTCTCTACTAAAAATACAAAACATTTTCCGGGCATGGTGGCGGGCGCCTGTAGTCCCAGCTACTCAGTAGGCTGAGGCAGGAGAATCGGTTGAACCTGGGAGGTGGGAGTTGCAGTGAGCTGAGATCGCACCACTGCATTCCAGCTGGCTCAACAGAGCGAGACTCATGTCTAAATAAATAAATAAATAAGCGAGCTAATAATAAAGCCAGTCTTTCTGGTTCCAAAATCCATGTTCTTTTTTTCTGCACCACACTACCTCCCAATGTCTTAAAATGCCATGGCTTGGCCAGGTGCAGTAGCTCACGCCTGTAATCCCAGCACTTTGGGAGGCCGAGGCGGGCGAATCACCTGAGGTCAGGGAGTTTGACACCAGCCTGACCAACGTGGAGAAACCCCATCTCAACTGAAAATATAAAATTAGCCAGGAATGGTGGCGCATGCCTGTAATCCCAGCTACTCGGGAGGCTGAGGCAGGAGGCAGAGGTTGTGGAGAGCCGAGATTGCGCCATTGTCCTCTGGCCTGGGCAACAAGAGAGAAACACCATCTCAAAAAAAAAAAAAAGCAAAAAAGCCATGGCTTGCCATTTTCTAGAGGTTTCTAAAGGCTTTCAATTAAAAGAGCAGGAGGCCTCAATCCTCAATGGTAAGGAACAGAGGAAACCACGGGCTCACAGGCCAGTAACCCCTCCCAGCCATGCCAGTGGTTTCACAGCCCTTCAGAAGGAAAGGCCACCTGCTGCTCATGCTCAGACCATGGGCCCGCAGATGGGCAGGAAGAGGCATATCTGAGTGTGCCCACCCACCTCTTGTCCACGGACACATAGTAATCTGTGGTACCATGAGGCCTAGAACACAAACCCCATCATCCAGACCCGAACTGCTTCTAAACTGCATGTTTGGCTTTAGAACCAATCGGTAAAGAACTTGAAAGCTCTTTCCCAGAAGTCAGAGTCATTTCCTCCAAATCTATGACTGTGTTCCTGACCTCATCACTGAGATCTCCTAATACTGTATTGTTCAATCATGCCCCCTAAGCCTCTAAGACTTTAAACTGCAAACACTCGAACACCTCCGCTGGAGACCCATTATTGCTCAAGGAAAGCAAATGTAAAATGTATTCAGGGTCACCTATCAAATGGAAAGACTAAGAACAGAACATGCCTTATATTCTTTCCAGAAGCCACAGAGAATACCAACCAGTATCTCCTGTCCTAGTCTATAAACCCCGAAAGATACAGTCTGATTTCCTATGACAAAGTTTTGGGATACAGTTCAATCACATTAGCCTCCTCTGCTTGGGTTTCCTAATCAGAAAAAAGAAATCATAAATGACAATGGACTTTGCCTCATATAAACCTCAACTGAACAACATTCGAGGTCTCAAAAGGACACATACCCACATCTGCAGCTGCCCTGGTTTTGTTGAGGACGTAGGAGTGACTTGCAGGATTCTCGCCAACCAGGATCACGCTCAGGTGTGGCCGCTTGTTGCCTGAGGCCACCCACTCTTCTACCTCCTGCCGCACTTCCTGCTTGATCTCCTGGGCCAGTTTCCTTCCAGAAATGACAACAGCTTCATTTCTGCAGAAGGCAACAGAGTCACAAAACAAAATAACTTGAATTTTTATAAAAACTAAAATTCTGCCAGGTGTAGTGGCTTATGCCCGTAATCCCAGCACTTCGGGAGGCCAGGGCGGGAAGATGGCTTGAGCCCAGGAGTTTGAGACCAGGCTGGGCAACATGGCAAAACCCCTGTCTCTGCTAAATAAATAAATATATCCAGCTACATATGGAGGGGGATAAAGTTGATAGAAATCATTATTATCGGCCGGGCGCGGTGGCTCAAGCCTGTAATCCCAGCACTTTGGGAGGCCGAGAAGGGCGGATCACGAGGTCAGGAGATCGAGACCATCCTGGCTAACATGGCGAAACCCCGTCTCTACTAAAAATACAAAAAAAACTAGCCGGGCAACATGGCGGGCGCCTGTAGTCCCAGCTACTCGGGAGGCTGAGGCAGGAGAATGGCGTGAACCCAGGAGTCGGAGCTTGCAGTGAGCTGAGATCCGGCCACTGCACTCCAGCCTGGGCGGCAGAGCGAGACTCCGTCTCAAAAAAAAAAAAAAAAAAAAAAAAAGAAGAAATCATTATTATCATTAATTTGAAGCTCAGAGTTTAAGTGACTGACAGCTAGTGCTTGGTCAAGCTGAGTCTCACATCAGTTTGGGCTCTTAACTGCTACACCACCCTGCGCCCTGATCATTACTAAGTTTTTTACAGTTTTAATTTGCAATTGTGTGACCCCTCACCATGAGGTTAAATAGTTCTTCTTATCTGCTTATATGCCATTTGTAGTTCGTGTTTTGCCCCTGTTGTTAGCAGCCAGGCATGTATTTCAAATCATTTCCCAGTCAATTGACTTCATTTTCATGGTGCTTCTAAATAGATAAATTATATTCTGTAGTTGAATAAACAAACAGTATCAGGCCGGGCGTGGTGGCTCACGTTTGTAATCCCAGCACTTTGGGAGGCTGAGGAGGGCAGATCACGAGGTAAGGAGTTTGAGACCAGCCTGGCCAACACAGTGAAACCTCGTCTCTACTAAAAATACAATAATTAGTTGGGTGTGGTGGTGGACGCCTGTAATCCCAGCTACTCAGGAGGCTGAGGCAGGAGAATCACTTGAACCCGGGAGGCAGAGGTTGCAGTGAGCTGAGATTATGCCACTGCACTCCAGCCTGGGTGACAGAGCTAGACTCTGTCTCAAAAACAAACGAACAAACAATATACTGGACAGGTCAAACATCAAAATGACTACCACTCCCCACAGTCCCTTCTGGGGAAGACTTTCCTGGTAAGAACAGGGGCAGGGCAGGGCAGGGGACTGGAGGAAGCTCCTTCTCACAGTTGGCAATGTGCTCTTCCCAGGGACCCCACCACATCATCCAAAGCTGACAGACCAGGAGTGAGTATCTGACGCCAAGGGCAACCAACAATCTCTAGGCTGCCCAGTGGTCCAGTTGGTGCAAAAGCTTAGCTCAACAGAGCAGTGAGAGTTAGCTGAACCAGTAAGAGCTCGTCCCTGAGGCAGTTCAAACTAGAACCACAGAACAAAGACAGAAAGAAGAGACAGAATAGTCACACCAATGGGAGACAACAGGATAAGAAATCAGAAAACTGTTGCTGGGGTGGAGAGCAAGAAGAAAAATCAGGATCTAGAAGAACCTCCAGTTCCCAAAACCATGTTCAGCTGCGCAAAAGGCTGTCTCTTCCCAAAACGAACTGCTTATGCAGCTCTTCCTGGGTTCCATGAAGCCCAAATGTGGAACAGTCCCAGTTTTCCTTTTTCACACATCCTTACAATAAAGTGCCCATTACTTAAAGATGAGCATCTGGCCCAGCGCGATGGCTCATGCCTGTAACCCCAGCACTTTAGGAGGCCGAGGCGGGTGGATTGCTTGAGGTCAGGAGTTCGAGGCCAGCCTGGTCAACATGGCGAAACCCCCTCTCTGCTAAAAATGCAAAAATTAGCCGGGTATGGTGGCGCATGCCTATAATCCCAGCTACTCGGGAGGCTAAGGCAGGAGAATCACATGAACCCAGGAGGCAGAGGTTACAGTGAGCTGATACCGCCCCACTGCACTCTAGCCTGGGCAACACAGCAAGACTCCATCTCAAAATAAAACAAAATAAAATAAAATAAAATGAGCATCTCTTCCTTAAGTAAAATGATCCCATTTAAAAAAGCCTTTCCCAACGGGCGCGGTGGCTCAAGCCTGTAATCCCAGCACTCTTGGAGGCCGAGACGGGCGGATCACGAGGTCAGGAGATCGAGACCATCCTGGCTAACATGGTGAAACCCCGTCTCTACTAAAAAATACAAAAAACTAGCCGGGCGAGGTGGCGGGCACCTGTAGTCCCAGCTACCCGGAAGGCTGAGGCAGGAGAATGGCGTAAACCCGGGAGGCGGAGCTTGCAGTGAGCTGAGATCCAGCCACTGCACTCCAGCCTGGGCGACAGAGCTAGACTCCGTCTCAAAAAAAAAAAAAAAAAAAAGAAGCCTTTCCCTTTAGATCTCTGTCCTTGGTGTCATGAAGACTGCTCTAATCTCAAGACCAATGAAGCAATCTCCTCTTATATTCTAAAACCTAACATCAAGGTACTGAATAACTTATAGGGTCAGATAAAATTAATTCTCAAGATAACTGCTAATTTATTTATTTAGAGACAAGAGTCTTGCTCTGTTGCCCAGGCTGGAGTGCAGTGGCATGATCTCAGCTCACTGCAGCCTCCCAGGTTTATGCAATTCTCCAGCTTCTGCCTCCTGAGTAGTTGAGAATACGGGCACCCACAACTGCACCCAGGCAGTAACTGCTAATTTAAATGGGATTTTAAAGCATTCACAATCTTTAGGCCTTCAATAAGTGCTTTTTATTGCATTATGATTAAATGCCAACTTTAAACCAAATCTCAACATCTTAGATATAATGCAATAATCTTATATCTAAACTTAATCTTAATCTGTATTGCATCTTGTGAAGTATTCAGTTATTATAATCTGGCTGGGCACGGTGGCTCATGCCTGTAATCCCAGCATTTTGGGAGGCCAAGGTGGGCATATCACTTGAGGTCAGGAGTTCAAGACCAGCCTGGCCAACCCAGAAGTGGCGAAACCCCACTTCTACTAAATATACAAAAATTTGCCAGGCATGGTGGCAGAAGCCTGTAATTGTAATCTCAGTTACTCGGGAGCTGAGGTAGGAGAGTATCTTGAACCCAGGAGGCATAGGTTGCAGTGAGCCGAGATCCCACCACTGCACTCCAGCCTGTGTGACAGAGCAAGACTCCATCTCAAAAAAAGAAAAAAGCTATCATAATCTTATAGCAAATCAAATACTTTTACCCAGATTTTACATAATGATACTAGCATGGCACAACATATAATAGCATTTAATTATACCCATGGTATATGAAAAAATTGAAAACATATTAATATTCACAATTCCATTTCAGAATTAGAGTTGAAGAGGACTTCATTAAAAGGGTTTTGCAGGCTGGGTGCAGTGGCTCACATCTGTAATCCCAACACTTTGGGAGGCCAAGGCGGGCAGATCACGAGGTCAGGAGATTGAGACCATCCTGGCTCACATGGTGAAACCCTCTCTACTAAAAACACAAAAAATTAGCCAGGCATGGTGGCACATACCTGTAGTCCCAGCTACTTGGGAGGCTGAGGCAGGAGAATCGATTGATCCTGGGAGACAGAGATTGCAGTGAGCAGAGATTGCCGTGAGCAGAGATCGTGCCACTGCACTCCAGGCTGGGCAACAGATAGAGACTCTGTCTCAAAAAAAAAAAGAAAAGAAAAAGACAGTGGGGGGTCTGCTGATACAAATATACCTGGCAACATTCCTGATTTATATTAGTACCTGGAATGCCCACCGCAGGCCAAAAATACATTCCTAATCCTGGAACACTACAGAGTGAAAGACTACTTTAAAAGGGCTTAGAACAGTCATTTATGGCCGGGCGCGGTGGCTCAAGCCTGTAATCCCAGCACTTTGGGAGGCCGAGGCGAGCGGATCACAAGTTCAGGAGATCGAGACCATCCTGGCTAACACGGTGAAACCCCGTCTCTACTAAAACATACAAAACATTAGCCGGGCGAGGTAGCGGGCGCCTGTAGTCCCAGCTACTCGGGAGGCTGAGGCAGGAGAATGGTGTGAACCCGGGAGGTGGAGCTTGCAGTGAGCCAAGATCCGGCCACTGCACTCCAGCCTGGGCGACAGAGCGAGACTCCGTCTCAGAAAAAAAAAAAAAAAAAAAAGAACAGTCATTTATATTGAATGAAATAATAATGTGCCAGGCATATATGTTCAATAAAACTAATTTCTTACTCTTTTCTCTTGGTTTTGTATATATGTACATATACACACACATACACACATATCCTTAAAATATACTTACACATACTCATAAGGAGATATATGTAAGTATGTATACTATATGTATATATAAATACTCAGTGAGAATGACTTAGCTTGCACCTCATAAAAATTTCTTTTGAAAGCAGTAAACTTAGAGAAAATGGTATGAGCACATTCAGATAATATCATATACTAAAGTTAAGGACATAAGGTTCTGGGAAAAGCCAGTGTTCCAAGTCCCAACTTTGCTTCCAAAAGCAGGTTCTTGATGTTATGCCAATTTGCTTAAAAAAAAAAAAAAAGAAAGAAAGAATGAAAAACAAAGAGTAACAAGGATCAAAAACAAAGTCACTTGCAATGAATATCTTTCATAGTATAACTGTCAGCCCTCCTCTGCTTCCCACAACTCTGCAAAATGTGAAATACAGCCTTGGGAGTGAGTCATTAACTAATTTAGCATCATCTCTTTTGCCAAGGGGCAGATTAACGGCTACCCCAAAATAAACAGGGAAATGGAAAGTCAGCTAAGTACCACGGGGAATCCAAAATTGTAACTATATTAGCTAGCAGTTATCCCAGAATTAAATGCGTTCACAGATGTGTTTAGAAAAAATTCCCAGGGCTGGTCATGGTGGCACAAGACTTGTAATCCCAGCATTTTGGGAGGCCAAGTTCAAGCCTAGCATGGGCAACATGACGACACCCCATCTCTACTAAAAGTTAAAAAAAAAAAAAATTAGCCAGGCATGGTGGTATGCTCCTGGGGTCCCAGTTACTCAGGAAGCTGAGGTGGGAGGATCACTTGAGCCCAGGAGGTCAAGGCTGCAGTAAGCCATGATTGCACCACTGCACTCCAACCTGACCAAAAGAGAGATTCCCCTGCCAAAAAAAAAAAAAAAAAAAACATAAGAAAGAAAAATTCCCATTAAAATACATAATCAACAGAATAGGAAGAAGTCAAGAGGACTGTTCAAATAAAATCCAAAACTGTGGCTCACGCCTGTAATCCCAACATTTCGGGAGGCCAAGGCGGGTGGATCACTTGAGGTCAGGAGGTCGAGACCAGCCTGGCCATCATGGTGAAACCCCGTCTCTACTAAAAATACAAAAATTAGCAGGGCATGATAGTGTGCTCCCAGCTGTTTGGGAGGCTGAGATAGGAGAACAGCTTGAACCCAGGAAGGAGGCAAGAGGTTCAGTGAGCCAAGATTGCACCATTGCACGCCAGCCTGGGCAACAAAGTAAGACTCCGTCTCAAAACATAAAATAAAATTCAAAACTAAAATCCAAGTGAGTAGCATCTTCACTTTCCTTTTAATTCAACAGCTTACAGTACTGTAATTTTCCATGAGAAATTAGTATCAGGGCATTTTACAATTCATAATCAAGTGATTTAGGGAAGAGTTGTTATCAATTATTAATGGGAAAAGTAATGAGTGAAGGAAGACACAAGGGTGAATGGAACAAACATCTATTAAACACTAGGTGTTTTGCTTAGACTTTAACATATATTACTCTGTCACCTTGGGACTATTATAATAACACTGTTATACAGAAGATGAAACTGAGGATAGTACAAACAAGATTCAAAGGCAAATTCTGCCTCTAAAGTCCATTGACTTCATAACCCCACTGTCTCCTAGGCTACAATTTCTCCAACCATAGGTTTATGTTCCTGAAACTCTCATACCAACCAACAAAGAAAAAAAAAAAAAAAAAAAAGGAATGCAGACTCATATTTTCAAAAAGACACATTTTAAAAATAAGCAGTATTTAAATATAAGCAGCAGTAAGAAGGCAGTATGTAGGAACTGTAAATAGCAAATGTGCAGTACAGATAATATGGATTGCTTTCAGAGATGTGGATGAAGCTTACTTGTTCTTTCTGAAAGGTAGCGAAAAGAGCATTTGTAATTGGAGAGTGTAGGCAAACTGGCCCAGTTCTTTAGTGAGAGCATCTCTATAAATCTCTTTTGGATCATGGAAGCCTAGGAAAGGTCTGGTCCACAGTCACATGAGGCCGGCACTCAGGAAGAGGGAGGGGGGAGAGAACACACAGTAACGAAAGATGGGGGAGGTCAGAGTCAGACCAGGGAAAACCCTGAAAGTCCCCTCCCACGTCTTCCTTCAAGAACTCATTGCTCCAACAAGCAGCGCCTTTGAAATATTTCTAACAGCATTTCTGCACTGACTGGAAATTACACACGTGTTCCACCTCTTGTCAGGAACATGAGCTCCATTAAAAACAGTTTTTATCTCTGAATTCGCAAAGCTTGGCATAGCGTCTGGCACACAGTGAACGTTAGATGAAAAAAAGAAGGGGCTGATGTCATAAGGTGCATGGCTCTAACAATGCCAACGCTCTAATGACCGACCAAATCACCTTCCCAAGGAAATCCAAAAATGCAAACAGAGCTTTTCCTTTCCTCCTCCCGGGTATATTTTTCCCAATTTGTTACTGTGGTAAAATTCACATAACCTAAATCTTACCAACTTTTTTTTTTTTTTTTTTTTTGAGACAAGGTCTCGCTTTGTCGCCCAGATTGGAGTGCAGTGGTGTAATCATGGCTCACTGCAGCCTCGAACTCCCGGGCTCAAGCGATTCTCGTGCCTCAGCCTCGGCGCGTGTCACCATGCCCGGCCCATCTTAACCATTTTTAAGTGCAGTTCTGTGGTATTAAATACGTTCGTATGTTGTGCAATCATCAGCACCACCCATCTCCAGAACTCTTCATCTTGTAAACCTGAAATTCTGCAAGTACCGCTGAAACGTGGGTACTTGTCACCCTCGATTCCCCCTTTCCCTAACGCCCTGGGAGCCTCCTGGGTGTTTGCCACCTCTCTGTACGCAGCCCGGTACTGACCGGCTCGGGTGGGCTGCAGCCAAAGCCAGGGTGTCTAGAGTCCGTTCACGTTCCGGGCGGAGCGGCGGCAGCGAGAGCCACTCCCACCGCCGGAGGGAGGAGGGCGGCGCGGGGATCCCGAGCAAGTCGGCTCCGCGATTTCATCAGCTGCAGCAGCGCCCTCCGCCGCTAGGGTCACTGCAAGGGACAGCTCGCCGAGGGCTGCTCTTGTGGAAACCTTGCCTGCTCTCCCCCAGACGACTCTCAGCCAGGGGCGGCCGGCAGCTGCCTAAAGGCCCCGTGTAAACCGGCGCTTTCGCTCCGCACGCCACCCCCCGTCACTCCCGCCTACTGTCAACGGGCCCCGGCGGCGCCCCGAGTGGCGTAAGAGCGGCTCCCTCCGAAAGGCAGGCTTCGGGTCCCAGCCCTTCGCGCCGAGCAAGCGCCCCAGTCGAGGGCTGCGGCGGCACTCGGTGCCACGTCGCCTCGCCACACCCCTCGGCGGCCACCACCGCCGGGGCGGAGATGTTCGGGAAGGACTTCCCTCGGTGTCCCTCGGGGACCCGGCGTGCCCCTCGCCCTCCGTTCCCCTCAGCTTTCCGCGCTGACCGAGCTCCCTGACCCTCTTACCGAACTGCCGCGAGGTGGAAGGGGCGAGGGCGAAGGGAGCAGCTGTGCGCGGGCTGCAGTAGCCGGGCAGCCAACGCGGACATGAGGGAAGATGCAGCCATAGCCCGCGCCGGTGACCTCGCCGGGAAGGAAGCGCGCGCGCGGGCCACGCGGTTATAGTGCGGCCTCGTGGCAGGCCCCGCCTCCCTCCGCCACCCATTGGTCCCCGCCACACGCCACTGGCTGTCTGTTGAGCCAGCTGGAGCCGAAGGGGCCAACCGATTTTCTTTATTAAACGTAAGCGAAGTCCGAAAGAGCCCTGTTTTTGATTGGAGCAAGAAGAGCTTGGAGCGAGGTCCTGTGAGGCTCTGAAGTCTCGGCAACATTCCGTGAATGGCTGTCGCCGTTAGTGTCACGGAAGCCCGGACAACACAAGAGAAAAGTTCATTCATTCATTCGTTGAACAATTATATGAGCGCCTACTGTGTGCCAAGCGCTGTAAAGGGTGGATGAAAAGACAACCTGATAGAATACCAATGAATAGAAGTAAAAGGAATTATGGAGTTAGAAAATCACCATTTAGCAAAATCATAAAAAAAACTGATTCAGAAGCAGCAATAGATAACAAAACAACTGGGTGAAAGTTGGATGAGGAGCAAGATATTTACATATAGGTTTGCCAGATCTAGCAAATAAAGACACAGGATGCCCAATCAAATTAGAATTTTAGATAAACACTTTGGGGGGTCATATTTATACTTTATTTGTGGCTTATCTGGAATTCAGATTCAACTGGGCTTCCTGTATTCTTTCCCGCAAACTTTTTGCATCGTCTCAAAGTATCTCTCCTGCAAAGAAACTTAAGGAGGGCAGGGCGCAGTGGCTCACGCCTGTAATCCCCAGCACTTTGGGAGGCCAAGGCGCACGGATCACCTGAGGTCAGGAGTTCGAGACCAGCCTGGACAACGTGTTGAAACCCCCGTCTCTACTAAAAACACAAAAAATTAGCTGAGCGTTGTGGCGGACGCTGTAATCCCAGCTACTGGGAGACTGAGGCACGAGAATCGCTTGAATCCGGGAGGCAGAGGGTGCAGTGAGCCGAGATTGCGCCACCGCACTTCAGCCCCGGTGACAGAGAGAGACTCTGTCTTAAAAAAAAAAAAAAGAACAGGAGAAACCAATCCTGTCAACACCTTGACCTTTAATTCTAGCCTCCAGGAAGGAAAGGAACATGGTAAATTTACAGTGAAGAAACCTGACAGTTAACTGCCTCAACCACGTGATAAAAGTTAGCACTACCCAGTAATGGAACACACATATGTGCCTTCTGATAGGATCCATTGAGGAGACACATCACTTCGTAGCTCTTAACAAGCCTGTAAATTTAATAAAGTGATTTTCCTAAACCAATGAGTCTCCTAAAAACAGTTACAGATTCCTCATTTCACATTGAGGAGAAAGATCACAGACCTAGAATGTTAAAACTGTCCAGGAAAAAAAAAAAAAAGTTCTAAAGCTTTGGAACACACTAAGAGATCTTAATCTATTCACAAGGAAATATCAGACAAGCCCAAAGTGAGAGATATTCTACAAGATAAATTGCTTGTACTCTTGACAGCTCCAAGGCCGTGAAAGACAAAGAATGAGAAACCATTCTCCGTTAAAGGAGCCTAGACATGACAGCTAAATGCTGTTTGATTCTGGATTGGATTCTGGACCCAAAACTTTTTGTCTTTCTTTTTTTCTCTTTCTTTCTTCTTTTTTTTCTCTTTTGCTATAGATGACATCATAGGACAACTGGCAAAATATGAATAAAATCTGCAACTAGCTAATAGCATTGTATCAGTGTTAGCTAATCGCATGAGATAATGTACGAGAATATATTGCACTTGCTTCTAGAACTAAATGACCATGTCTGCAACTTACTTTTGAATAGTTCAGAAAAAAAATAATGCTTTGTATGTATGAGTTGGCTAGGGCTGCCATAACAAAATAACACAGACTTAGTCGTTTAAACAACAGAAATGGGCTGAGTGCATTGGCTCACACCTGTAATCCCAGCACTTTGGGAGGCTGAGGCAGGCAGATCACCTGAGATCAGGATTCCGAGACCAGCCTGGCCAACATGGTGAAACCCTGTCTCTACTAAAAATACAAAAATTAGCCAGGCATGGTGGTGCATGCCTGTAATCACAGCAACTTGAGAGACTGAGGCAGGAGAATTACTACAATCCAGGAGGCGGACGTGGCAGTGAGCCGAGATCGCACCACTTCACTTTAACCTGGGCAACAGTAAGACTTGATCTAAAAAAAGAAAAAAAGAAATGTATTTTCTAACAGTTCTGGAGGCTAGAAGCAAAGGTCAAGGTGTTGGCAGGATTAGTTTCTCTTGAGGCTTGCAGTCTTTTTTTTTTTTTTTTTTTTGAGACAGAGTCTCGCTCTGTCGCCCAGGAGTGCAGTGGCCGGATCTCAGCTCACTGCAAGCTCCGCCTCCCGGGTTTAGGCCATTCTCCTGCCTCAGCCTCCTGAGTAGCTGGGACTACAGGCGCCCGCCACCTTGCCCAGCTAGTTTTTTGTATTTTTTAGTAGAGACGGGGTTTCACCATGTTAGCCAGGAAGGTCTCGATCTCCTGACCTCGTGATCCGCCCGTCTCGGCCTCCCAAAGTGCTGGGATTACAGGCTTGAGCCACCGCGCCCGGCCAAGGCTTGCAGTCTTTGTCTTGCAGAGGGCTGCATGCTTGCTGTGTTACGGCCTTTTCTGTGTGCACATGCAACCCTGACATCTCTCTCTGAATATCTTTTATTATTTTACTTTTTGTTGTTGTTTTGATATATGGTCTCACTCTCGTTTCCCAGGCTGGAGTGCAATGGTGTGCTTTCAGCTCACTGCAGCCTCAACCTTCTGTACTCAGGTGATCCTCCCACCTCAGCCTCCCCAGTAGCTGGTACTGTAGTCACGCGCCACCACATCAGCCTACTTTTTTGTATTTTTAGTAGAGACTGGGCTTCACCATGTTGCCCAGGTTGGCCTTGAACTCTTGGACTCAAGGAATTCACCCGTCTTGGCCTCCCAAAGTGCTGGGATTATAGGCATGAGCCACCATGCCTGGCCTCTCTGAATGTCTTAATCTCCTCTCATAAAGAAACCAGTAAGATTAATTTAGAGCCCACCCTAACAGCCCCATTTTAACCTATCATTGTTTTAAATGCCGTATTTCCAAATACAGTCACATTCCAAGGTCAGAGTGTCAACGTTAAATTTTGGAGAACATACAATTCAGTCCATAACAATGTATATACATAAAATTAAAAAAAAAAAACATAAAACAAGTGGCAAATGTAAAATATTAACAACTGGAGAAGAGTATGCAAGTATTCTTTGAACTTTTCCTGTAACCTTTCTGTATGTCTGAAATAATGTCAACATTTTTTTTAAAGACCAGTAATTTCTATCTTTCTTTCTTTCCCTCTTTCTTTCTCTCTCTCTCTCTTTCTTTTCTTTTCTTTTCTTTTCTTTCTTTCTCTTTCTTTCTTTCTTTCTTTCTTTCTTTCTTTCTTTCTTTCTTTCTTTCT